>NC_063204.1:666499-718999 GCF_017589495.1 Alosa alosa
GAGGTGGGGTGGCAAGGCAGGTGTGTGTGACGGTGTGTGTGTGTATGTGTGTGTGTTGCCAGTATGTACGTGTGGGCCTGGCTGCTGGTGCTGGGCTTGTGTGACGGTGTGACGGGGCAGGACACACTGCTGCATCCGGAGTCACTGCTGTCTGAGGAGGAGCCAGTCGAGGAGGTGCTGGTCAACACACACACACACACACACACACATAAACATGCACACACACACACACACACACATAAACATGTCACACATACAGTGGGCAGTGCTTTGACAGCCAACTTCACTCGCCCGGTCAGCGTGGGATCCACGGTATCCATAGCGACTTTAATTTGTATTTTTCAGTGAGCAGCTGCAACAACCCAAACAACCCGGTAGATGGCTCAAGTGAGCAGGGTGTCTCGTAAAAGAAATGGAGCCTGGAAATATGCATGCCCTGCCTAATAAAGAAATATTTGGTTAACTTCTGCGAGGTGAATCCGTTTGCAGCCCGTAGAGGCGTTGGGACAAATTAAACATTCTGGTTTTCTCCGAGTGCAGCGATGATAGACAGACATCATTTGGACAAAATATAGAGTATTAACCTCCGTTGCTCAAGCCAAATGCCTTCCTGTTACGTCCTGTTATCACAGAGTTACAGGCGATAAGCGATTTTTGATGGTCACAAGTTTACTTCATTAGGGACTGTTAGATTTATTTATTTTAAGGCTGCGGAGGAGTTTGGGAGCATTAGTCAAAAAAGCGTGACCCTCCCTGCCAGCAATACATTTTTTCTATGACCCTCCAAAGTGATTATGAAAAAAATCAGTCAACTTTTCGGGTTTATCTACCAACTGTATTTTAACGTTTTCACATATTTGGCCATAAGCCGTTTATCATAGGCTATCCACGAAACCAAACTACAAAGAACACTTTAACAGGGGATTAATTGGGCATGAATCATGCTGAGCATGCTATTTTGCTACCTTAGAATAATAAGGTTCTATCTGCGTTTTGAGTAAAATTTTAACGGAGACGATTAAACGAGGGGCGAATGAAACATTCCGGTTTTCTCAGTGTTAGCGATGATAGACAGTCATCATTTGGACAAAACATGGAGCATTTAACCTCCGTTGCTCAGCCAAATGCCTTCCTGTTCGTCCTGGTATCCTGCTGCATTCTGGCGATAAAGCGATTTTTGATGGTCACAAGTTTACTTCATTAGCGGTTTATTTTTTTTGGATTATTAAAGTGTTTTTTTCATTTAAAGAGTTTGACTTCGTGCTTATTCAGTAGAGCATTTAGTGCTCTCCCCAATCCCAGACGTTCACATTGCATGTTTGTTTGTAATGGATGCAACCTTGAGAAAAGGCTATCGTTTGACAATGAGTTGTTAACAGAACCAAGACATATAGCCCAGCAGCAATCTAGGGACTGATCGTTATTTATTGAAGGGGCCACCGGAGGAATGCTTTTTGAGTGCTTCAGTTGGAAGTTGCATGACCCTCTCTTGCCTGCTAGAAATTGTTCAATGACCCTCCGACAGAATTGTTAAAAAAGATATGACCCTCCCCTGCCAATTGTTTTCGCCCAGCGCCACAGCCACACACTTTGTGATAACATTCTTAAATCAATCTTTCCGTTGAGCTTGCATACCAGTCCTTCCTTTTCAAATGTGTTTAAAAAGCCTGTTTGCACAATTTCACAAATAATCATATGTGATTAATAGTTTGACAAATAATCCCTGTGCATGCGGGGGACGAAACAATGCATGCCAACTTTTTCCGTGTTTATCACGTATTTTAACTTTCAGCTGTCTTGCCGTTTAATGTTTTCCCGTAGAATATCCCATATTTTAATACTCTCATAACAGCCCTGCCATCGGGCCTGTCTCTGTGTTGCCCTGTTGCTACCCTTGCCCTTCCAACGAAACAGATGTCTTCAAATCATCGTTTTCTTGCTTGAAGGCGAACTTAGAGTGATGTTAACCTATTTAAGTTTAACGGGCGCGATTGTCATGAAACCGCGATTCATTGGCTTGCATGTTAGGCCTTATGTCTCGCGGCGCACCTGAGGCTACTCAGCTGCAAGAGAAATAATTTCCCCTCTTTTGTATGTTCACTGCAAGTTGGCCTACCATAACTTACCAACTCTGCACTGTAGACTGGCTATTTATATTTTTCTGTGAAATAAGCAAATGTATTTGTTCAACTTTATGAAGCAGAATTAATTCATAGGGTACTTGGAACATAATACATTTGACAAAGGACAGATGAATGTTGCTAGTGACAAAATATTAACTTTCAGTGTTCAATTTTTTGTCATGGGGAAGTGTTTTTCCCCATGCATTTATTCTAGGTGCAGTGACTGCCGCGGAAAGTTTGGTTCTGGTTTTCGTTCATGCTCCCATGACTGACGCCTTGAAGAAGCTGGGTCTGGTTGTGTTCCCATTGGGCATACTGCAGCTTTCAGCTCTTCAGTTCTGACAGGCCAAATTACTCATTTGAAACAATGAGTGCAGGAAGCGTTGTATGGTTATATTGTTTGACTGGGGGTGTCCCAAGCAGCCAGCCATAAGGCTACTTTGAGAACATTTCAATTCAACACTAATATTCAAAATGTTGAAAACTATTTGGCATAGCCTATAAAGCAGTTTAATTAAATGGAATGTTAGTTGTAAACAAGCGAGCTACTTGGTGAGGCTTGGCCTCACAGATCTTTCGATGCCTTAGATGGCAGGAAAAATCTTCACAATAGGCCTATTAACTAACCACCCGATTCACGTTGGCTGGGGAAGGGGGGCCATCAGACAATTGTGCCCAGTTAATCGGCCCTTCCCCAAAAAATCACACCTTCCCACCTCTGACAGCTTAAAAGAAGTCAAGAGGACTCATTACTCACAGACCTATTCACAAACCTGCGGTTTTGAAATCCTATGCAGCTACAGGAGCTTCCAATCATTGAGGAAGCAATTTTGCATTGTAGGCATAACTAACATGCAATAACGCCACCAACAACAACCAAAACTAGGCTACTCATTGTCAACATGTAAATTAAATTTAACATTATTGTGAATCAAATTAAAATGTTCTCTTTTTGCAAACGTAGGCATAGTAACAGAATAATTTAATAATGTTACAAGATACTACATCAATCCATTATGTTTCATTGGGCTACTAGGCTATTTGTTTTGCCTTGATTCATTTAGGCTAGGCCTTTTTATTCAGGGGCCATATTCACAAAGAATTTTAAGGCTAAAAGTAGCTCCTAACTGGCCGAATTTAGGAGCAACTCCTAAAAATAATGGCTGTCACCTCTAACTTTAGGACTCCTAATTTTTTCACAAAAGTAATTCCACCGAAGCATTTTTAGACCTAAAAGTAGCACCTAAGTCTGGGACAGCTTAAGTAAGAGGACTCCTAACTCACTAAGACCTATTCATAAACAGCTTTTTTGTGGCATTTTCGTTGCGATGTTTTGAAATAGCCTATGCGCAACAGGAGCTTCCAATCATGAGGGAACAATTTTGCATTCATAAAAGGGATGCAATAATGCCACCAACAACAACACAAACTACTCATTGTTAACATGTAAATGAAATGTAACGTTTCATTGTGAATCAAATTAAAATGTTCTCCCTCTTTGCAAACGAGCCTAGGGATATGGTGACAGATTAATTTAATAATGTTGCAAAGGTAGGCTACTGCATCAATCCATAGGCCTATGTTTCATTAGGCTACTAAGCTATTTGTTTTGCCTTACTCTTTATTCATTTAGGCTAGGCCTTTTTTATTCAGTTATTAATCATCTTCCGTCCTTACGCTACTTGTGTAGCCCACATTCTCCGACCTGTCACCTGTCAGTCATCATCGGAAGAGAGGTGTTTGGAATTCCCGCGTTACAATCGTCAGCCAATCAAGGTGGTCACTTCAGTCAAGCTCGTGCATGAGTAATGGCGTCATCCATAGCCGCGAAGACTCCTCCTAGTTTAGGAGTTGTCTGAAAACTGTGAATAACTTTTAAGAAAACGCCAATCTAAAATCTGTAAGTGCTATTTAGGAGTAGCCTACTCCTAGTAGTAAGATAAAAGCCTTTGTGAATAGCCTCATTTGGTTATTCATCATCTTCCGTCCTTGTGTAGCGCCGCATTCTGAGACCTTGTCGCCATCATGCGTAGGGAAGTGTTTGGAATCATGCCGCCAGCCGGCGTTACAATCATCAGCCAATCAGCCAATCAAGGTGGTCACGCTCCCATTTACCCAAATTAATGGTTGAATATTACTGATGATCATTGTTATTTAAGAACATGCAGTGTGTGTAGGGTACCAAAAACATCTTGCTTTCGTAAAAAGCATCATAACGCACATTCTGGCGGGGTCTGTTATTTACTGTAGGCTGCGCAAAACCACATGCCTTTTTATTTTGGGCAAGCCTGCATTCATTCATTCATTCATTCAACCTTTATTTATTCTCGGAGGGTCATTGAGGGAAAGCCCTCATTTTCAATGAAGCCGGAAATTACAGAAGCTGGCAAAGCTCCACAAACAAGACAACATTCGAGGCCTTCTGTTGAAGAATTTTATATAAAAGCCTGCGCTGACAGTAATCCTCCTGCCCCTGATAGGCCTACCACAGCTGTGGATAGTGTGGAATGTTCAAGTAATAACACAATCCAATGTGTGTCTCAATTGTCCCCAGCTGACCACCTCACACATTTCTCTAGATTTTGCAACGAACTTACATGACACAATGCCATAAAATTTGCCAGTTTTAGGACACAGAATAATGTTTATAATGATACCAGGTAGGACAGGTATTGTCGAAGGTGCATGGTGAAGTGAAATTCTTACTTTGGAAAACAAACATTTGCCGATATCATCACGATCATCAGAATATTGCAACAGATTCTGTGTTCTGGACTGCAGGTAACTTGTTAAGCCAGTGGTTATCAAACTTTTATTTCATTCCCACTTTGATCAAGGGGCATGACTGATGATAGTGTTATCCGAGGCTTTTGCAAGTCAGCATCTTCGACGGTAGTCTATTAAAATATAAGTTTTCATGTCCCAAAGCGGAGAGCCATACTTTATTGTTTTTAACGATCTCTATGCTACTCACAAAAATGTAGGCATGGGAACATGATGAAGTAGGTTATCCAACTGTCGTGTGTTAAATTATTGTGATTACGAGCCAGTGGTTTTCAAACATTATCGCATTGACTCGGACATCTAACTAAATGCAACAGGCTCCTATCATCCTCGCATTAAAATGAGGACCAGTGTTTTTGTCAAATTGCAAAATAGCTATTCGCTTTAACTATTTTTTTTATGATAGTAGCCATACAAAAGTGTTTACTATCTTAATCTTGGAATATGGAGGGAAGGCCTGCATTCAGCCAAATATGAATGTAATTCTGTGCCATAAAGCAGATGTAATTGTTTATCGTGCACAGAAAAATAAAAAAAATGACATGTCAAGCAGTCAATTGACTACATTGCAGTCAAGAAGTAGGGCAAATTAATTTACTAAACCAAAACGTGGGTCATAGTTGTCTAAGCCTCTATTAAGCAGCCTGTTAAAAACGTCGCCAGATAGTATTAAATCGACAACAACATTGTTTTTCTGCAGAAGCCTACCCAAGGCTACAGATTAATTCTGAACAGTTATTTCTCTACTGGCTCAATTATCACACCACTGTTTTGATTTGCGTGAGTTGCATTAACCCCAACACTGACAATAATGTAGACAGCAAATTTCGATTTCGATTTTAGTAGTCAAGCCTTAAGCCATACCCAAGTAGCCTAAATCGAGGTAATGTTTAATTATGCATGATTTATTTTGTTATTGAATTAAGTAGGCTGGGATTACTCTCGCAACAATTATGTAAAGGCAGGCAGAGCGTGTACAGTGGCAGAGCGGCGACAGTGGCTGAAAGTGGTACTAAAGCTTCACGCAGCTTCACGCCGCGTAATGCGCGAATGAAGTGGTCATTTGAAAGCGATGCCCACTGTACACACACACATACACACACAATTGCAGTAGTGGACCCTGATGGGATCATGTTCCACACACAGTACCCTGACGTGGAGGTGTTGTGGGGGGAGACGCCAATCCTGAGGAACCAGACGCAGGTCATCATCTCTCTACTGCAGCAGCGCCTGGGTCATCAGGTACACACACACACACACACACACAGCAGACGCAGGTCATCCTCTCTCTACTGCAGCAGCGCCTGGGTCATCAGATACACACACACACACACACACACACACACACACAGCAGACGCAGGTCATCATCTCTCTACTGCAGAAGCGCCTGGGTCATCAGGTACACACACACACACACACAGGGAGGGAAGGAGTGCTTCTTGCCTCAAGACTCAGACAAAACAGAAGTGAGAGGGACAGCATGTAGCGACTCTGATGATTGAGGTGTTAAAGTCAAGTCAAGTCAACTTCATTTATATAGCGCATTTCATACACAGAGCTCATTCAATGTGCTTTACATAAACAAAAGCAATCAGGAATAGCTGATAGAAGCAGCCAAAGGAGAAATCAAGTGACTTTTCACATAGATCTCTGTTTCTCTCTCTCTCTTTCTCTCCCTTTTCACATAGATCTGTTTCTCTCTCTCTCTCTCTCTCCCTTTTCACATAGATCTGTTTCTCTCTCTCTCTCTCGCTCTCCCTTTTCACTAGATCTCTGTTTCTCTCTCTCTTTCTTTTCACATAGATCTCTGTTTCTCTCTCTCTTTCTCTCTCCCTTTTCACATAGATCTCTGTTTCTCAAGGTCACGACTACTGTCAGTATGAAAACCTCCGAGAACAATCGTTTTACCAGCTCGAGTTGCTAGTTCCAACAGCTACACTGGGGGTATAAACATGGGGGCTCATGGACATGTACATGCCCCCAGAGTGTAGCGCTGTAGCTGCCCCATGTTCATGCCCCCAGAGTGTAGCGCTGTAGCTGCCCCATGTTCATGCCCCCAGAGTGTATCGCAGTAGCTGCCCCATGTTTATGCCCCCAGAGTGTAGCTGCCGCTTGTTCATGCCCCCAGAGTGTAGCACTAGAGCTGCCCCATTTTCATGCCCCCAGAGTGTAGCACTGGAGCTGCCTGACTGATTTAGCTGCTGGCTGCAGCGACTCGAGTTAGTATCCCAAAACCTCTATCAATCAGTAATCAATCACCCCTATCTATGGGAATGAGTCAAGCCAAGTTTAAAGCTTGTAGGGAGAGAGTGCAATGCTACACAAGTTATAATACTTTAATGTTAAGGCGGAAATGTAGAACTGCCCTGCTGAAAAAAACAGTCTGGTCAGCATGAGTGGTTTGCTGGTTGGCCAGCTTGTTAACCAGCTTGTTTGACCACCCTGCTGAAAAAACAGCTAGAAACCAGCTTATGCTGGTAGCTGGTTTTAGCTGGTCTTTGCTGGTTTTCTTCCAGCTCTTGCTGGTCTTTGCTGGTGTAGCTGGTTGGGCCACCAGCTGGATATGCTGGCGTGACCATCTGAGGAAGCTGGTCCTTTGGTATTGAACATGTCAAAGCCCCCAGGAGAGGAGGTGATATTAACTCATTGAGTGCCAAAAACGTAATATTACGTTTTTCCTTCCCATGCGTTGAGTGCCAAAAACGTAATATTACGTTTTTAGCTTTTTTTTTAAATTACGAAACTAGACTCAACAAACCTTATATGTGATTTTGGGAACTCTGTGATGAATGGAAATGAAATATATGACGATCGTGAAACTCATGAAAATGCACAATCTGGACATTTTATCATATCGGTTGCCGCTTTGGGTCGAATCAGTGACACATGCACGTCAGGTCAAAACCAGGCCATTTTCGTGGGTCTATCACTAGGTGGCAGTCTCGCCAGGTCTCGCTGATCACTTCCCGGAAAGTTTACACAAGTAAGTAACAGGCAACACTTCATATTTCATGGAAGATGTTATATCTCCATTTCTATTTTGATGAAAACTAGCCACTGTTTAGCTTGGGATTTCTCAGGAACAGAGGCGTGTAGAAATACACGGTTTGCACCCACCGAGCTATTGTATGTGTTCATGGCTATAACACAGAATATGCTGTGGCTGTACAAAAATCATCAACAATGGTCTAGATTGCTGGCACTCTAGGACAAAGCTCCCGAAAACAGCTTGGCATTCAATGAGTTAATAACATTATTTTAAAAAGAGAGGCATATTAACTTAACTTAGACTTTGACCTATAGCCTTTTTTGTAGTTCTGTTTGACCTGAACTTCATCCCTTTTTCCTGTATTGACATAATTTAGCTTTTTTGTCTTATTTGCTGTCTGCTTTTGTTTATTTGTTTGTATGTCTGTGGGTGTGGGGGTGACTGCATGTGTTTTTGATATGATATACTGTTTTCTGTTGGGACTATGTTTGTGGGTAGGACATAAGTTAGATCTATATATATATATATATATACACACAGAAGAAAATTGGGTTAACGAGGTGGTTCAATCTTCTAATTGGCCTGATGAGGGCTCAACTGAAGCAGCCAATCAGATGAGCCTTCCAATGCTTTTTGTTGCTTGTGCACACTTGTTTTGAAGTCTGAAGAACGTTGCACCAAAGATCCTTGATTGCTAGTAAGATAGAGCAACGTTATTCGTTACTATGGGAGCAAAACGGGACAGTTCCGGTCTGCATAAGTGGGAGTGTCACCTTACGTCACTAAATAAACTTTCTCTCTTAATAAGCAATAAGAACAGATAAACATAAATGTGTTCACAGTATTATTTTCTATAATCATGTATGATACCAATGAATCATTCTTTAGGACATGATATAAATACTTGAATTAGTCATGTGAACCGAGCTAGCTGGCTAGCTAACGCTAGCTTAAAATGCTATACAAGTGGATAGTAGTAGCTATGGCAATACAGCTATGCGCTAACAAGTGACTAGTAGTTAAAGGACTTCGCTTAAACTTAATATACTGTTGCAAATTCGCTTGAGTATAAACTATCCACTTTAACTAATGTCAGTAATGTTATTCAGCTAGTTGTCATTTCAAAGAAATTACACTTCTCCGTTTAAAATGTTACCTTAGCTAAGAGGCTAGCTAGCATGCTAACAACCGGACAGTAACTGGCAGCAGCATGGTCTAATATTAAGTTATTTTATTACAAATCCGAACACTAAAACATTACACTATTAGGCTTGAAATGATCCCAAACACTTACAAATTATGACACAATTCTCCAAAAAACCCTCAACAAATCCAGAAAGACACAATGACCAATTTATCGGTAAAATTCCAGAAGTCGCCATTGACATTAGTGCAGCAAGGGCTTACTCTGGTCTGCATAAAGGGAGATTTCCCCCCCTCCCCCTTGCAATAATCGAACACGGAAATTGTCGAACGTTTGCGCCTCTCGCTCCGCTTGAACCCTCTCTGGTTGCACTAGTAGAACGTTGCACTAATAAAACGCTGCGCTAATAGAACGTTGCGCTGATAAAACGTTGCACTGATAGAACGTTGCCTAGGAGCTTCTACAACAGTGTGAGGGTCTTTATCCTTCTTTTATCTCCATGGTTACAGTGTCTCAGACCAGAGCATGTGCTGTCAGTCCTGGGGGATGATGGGAAGGGTGACATGAGTCTGGAGGACTACCAGCGGATATCTACGGTGCTTTTGTGCTACATCATCAACATGCGCCACCTGTGTCTGGACCCGCCCTCCCCGCCTCAGCCCCTCCCCCACTGCCTCCGAGCTCTCGCTAGGCTCCACCCACAGGAGGATCACCGCTTTCTCTCATCCAATGAGACTGAGAGCATCCTACTGACTCTCAACCAGGACTACCAATCAGCTGCTCTACCAAAACAGAGCCACGCCCCCTCACACACACAGGTGAGATACAGCAGACACATCTCTGACACACACACACACACACACACAGGTGAGATACAGGCAATACACACATCTCACACACACACACACACACACACAGGTGAGATACAGGCAATACACACATCTCATACACACACACACACACACAGGTGGGATACAGGCAATTCACACATCTCTCAGACACACACACACACACACACACACATACACACACACTGGTGAGATGCAGGTAATACACACATCTCTCAGACACAAACACACACACACACACACACACACACAAACAGGTAAGATTCAGGCAACACACACATCTCTCAGACACACACACACACGCACACACACACACGTGAGATACAGGCAATACATACATCTCTCAGACACACACACACACACACACAGGTGAGATACAGGCAATGCACACATCTCACATATACAAACACACACACAGGTTTTGATATGTGTATTGACTGCAGCATACCAGTCTGTGTGTTTGCATGCATGTGTGTGTATGCTCGTTGTGTGTGTATGCGTATGCTCCTGTGTGTATGTGTATATGTATGCTTGGATGTGTGATTGCATGCATGTGTGTGTATGCTTGTGTGTGTTTGCGTGCATGTGTGTGTAAGCTTGTGTCTATGTGTGTATGTTTGCGTGCATGTGTGTGTATGCATATGCTCATATCTGTGTGTGTATGCATATGCTTGTGTGTGTGTGTGAGTGTGTGCATATGCTTGGGTGTGTGTATGTGTATGTTCTATGTGTGTGTGTATGCATATGCTTGTGTGTGTGTGTGTGTGTGTGTGTATGTTCTATGTGTGTGTGGGCATGTATGTGTGTGTAGTGTGCGGACGCGGAGTCCTTAATGGAAGAGGCAGGAATCACTGATAGACGAGGTGCGGACTTCTTCTCCCTGCCACGATTGGCTGCAGCGCTGGTCAGTCATCTGCTGAGAGGTCACTGCCTGAGTCGCCGGAACCTTCCCCCCCCCTCCTTCTTTACCGATGCAGTATTCCGCTCTCTCAATCGCTCCAACAACCTGCAGGTTACAGGTAAACACACACACTCACAAACACACACACACACAGTGCCATGCATATGCATTCATTAGAGGATCCAGGGGAATGTGGGAGTTTAACGTAAAGAGATGGGAGGGGAAGCGTAAAGAGTGCCTAATTATGTATTCACGGTATGTACAGACTACTCATGAAAGCGCACGTCTATTCTGCGCCTAAATACTTCCGCCTTGTAAGTGTGTGGGCCCTGGTTGAATTGACGTGGAATGACCCAAAAGCAGGTGTTAATCCAAATTGCAGTTCAATGCGTCAATAAGAGAACCTTTCAAAGACAACAGAATAGCTATTTAGAGCACCAGTTTTGGTCATTCACTTAAACTTTCCTACTTGTTAGATTTGACCAATCTTACATAGCCTATGTGCACAAGTAGTTTGAGTAGAACTACTGATCTTCATTATCTCCCTGCTTGTTGATATCTTATCATGTATGGTATTATTTCATGATCGCTAAATGTTTGATCTTTTTTATGTTGTCATCAGTTAACTTCATTCAACTGTGCTTGTATGTAGGCTCTGTCATTCAGTTGTGGACGTTCGTAAATTGCGTTTATGGCCAGAGAAAGGCAGAGAAAGGCGCAGTCTACACTAAGGGTTGAAAGTTTGATAAATACAATGGAAACTTGGGTCTGACAGCGTTCTCAATCTGCGGTTTGTCCATGGCGCTGATAATGCTACGTTTGCAAATGTACGTACATCTGGCCCTCAGTGTGTTAAGTCTGTTTAGGTTTGTACATCCTACTTGTGTGTACTGTGGGTTGGCACATCCTACGTGTGTGTGTGTACTGTGGGTTTGTACATCCTACGTGTGTGTGTACTGGGGTTTTGCTACGTGTGTGTACTGTGGGTTTGCACATCCTACGTGTGTGTGTACTGGGGGTTTGCTACGTGTGTGTACTGTGGGTTTGCACATCCTACATGTGTGTGTACTGGGGGTTTTGCTACGTGTGTGTACTGTGGGTTTTGCTATGTGTGTGTACTGCGGGTTTTGCTACGTGTGTGTACTGCAGGTTTGTACATCCTACGTGTGTGTGTACTGTGGGTTGGCACGTCCTACGTGTGTGTACTGTGGGTTTTGCTCTGTGTTGCAGATGTGGAGCTGCTGTTGCACAAGCTGGGCATTGGAGGTAGAACCCCAACAAAGGGGTGTGGCCAAGAACAACAGAGAGCTGTTGGGGACTGGACACAGGTAAACACAGGTAGCATGTTTAGTGGACACAGGTAGCATAATCAGTAGACACAGGTAGCATGTTCAGTGGAAACAGGTAGCATGTTTAGTGGACACAGGTAGCAGTAGACACAGGTAGTAGTGAATGCAGGTAGCATGTTTAGTGGACACAGGTAGCAGTAGACACAGGTAGCATGTTTAGTGGACACAGGTAGCAGTAGACACAGGTAGCAGTGGACACAGGTAGCATGTTTAGTGGACACAGGTAGCATGTTCAGATGACACAGGTAGCAGTAGTCACAGGTAGCATGGTTAGTGGACACAGGTAGCATGTTCAGTAGACACAGGTAGCAGTAGACACAGGTAGCATGTTCAGTAGACACAGGTAGCATGTTTAGTGGACACAGGTAGCATGTTTAGTGGACACAGGGGAACACAGATAGCATGTTTAGTGGACACAGGTAGCATGTTTAGTGGACACAGGTAGCATAATCAGAGGACACAGGTAGCAAACTCAGGGGACACAGGTGAACACAGGTACATTTAACATTCAATGAAGTTCGCCGTTAGCAAAATCCTTAATATCAGCAATAAGGTCGTAATTACACTGAGTCAACAAACCTCTCACAACAGAGGTCCAGAATAGACTGAATTCCCCATTACCTGTACACAGGTAATAAAGTGAGTTACACCTCCCCTCAGGAGTAAACCAGCATGCATAAATCAATTAAGTGAAGGAAATACATTTCAGTAACAAAACCATGTATAATACATACAAACTTCCATGTTGAACACGCTAATATGCCCACATTTAAATATCACAGCTCATTACAGCTAAAACAATGATACAGTACAACACGGGAGCAAAACACCCCTCCTGGATGTGGTACAGTCCACTTGTTGGCGCTCCTGCGCGAATAAGGAAGCCACAGTCAATGCGCTCTGCTTTGGCAGACATCGGTAATGCTGCAGGTAAGCTCCGCGATTAGTATGAAGTTCTCCAGTGTGAATGAATGGATGAGTGTGTGGAAATACACCCGCAATCTCCCGCACTCGCTGACAATGTCAATTAAGAGTTGCATCGCTTCATAAAGTAGTTGCCACACTAGTATACCAAAAGTCCCAACCGCGTTTGAGTAGAACCAAAACAGTCCACTATTTTAATGTAGCGCTCACAATGTTCATAAGCACTCAATAGCGCTCATAATGTTCATAAGTACCCAATAGTGCTTATAGCGCTATTTATAGTGACGGGGTGCATATCGCTCCGTCACATTACCCCCTCCTCAGGGATTTTCGTCCTCGAAAACCCGAGAAAGGTAGTCCACTGTGATGTTCTCTGGTCCCGCTCTGTACCGGACTTCAAAGTTGAAGGGCTGTAGCGAGATGTACCCCCGGGTCACCCTGGAGTTGGTGTCCTTCATCCGATGTAGCCATTTCAGAGCGCGGTGATCTGTCTCCAGGATGAAGTCCTTGCCCACCAGGTAGTATTTCAGCGACTCCAGGGCCCACTTGATCGCCAGGCATTCTTTCTCCACCGTTGAGTACCGGAGTTCCATGGGAAGAGTTTTCGGCTGAGGTACACCACCGGCTTTTGCTGTCCTGGCTCCCCCTGCAGCAACTCCGCACCAAGGCCTACTCCTTAGGCATCATTCTGCACGGTGAATGGCTGGCTGAAGTCAGGATTCTGCAAAATAGGATCACTGCAAAGACAACTCCTCAAATCATTAAAAGCCTTGTCACAATCTTCAGACCATGGAACTTGGTTAGCACTGGACTTAAGGGTCAATTCAATTAATGGGGCAGCTCTATTGGCAAAGTTGGGTATAAACCTCCTGTACCAGCCTACTACACCCAGGAAAGAACGCACCTGCTTCTTTGTAGTTGGTCTTGGGGTGTCTAGAATGGCACTCACTTTACTCAGCTGGGGCTTAATGGTCCCTCCACCAATAATATACCCCAAGTATTGTACCTCGCATTGAGCCATGGCACACTTTTTTGGATTCACCGTCAGTCCGGCTGTCTTGATCCTCTGCAGAACACTTCCCGGACATGGGTCAGATGATCTTTCCACGTCCGACTAAAGACCACCACATCGTCAAGGTACGCTGATGCGTATTCCCGGGCCCCCTTCAGTACCCTATCCATAAAGCGCTGGAATGTAGCTGGCGCCCCCTGTAGGCCAGAGGGCATCATAGTGTACTGAAAGAACCCGAATGGAGTTCTAAAAGCAGTCAATTCCTTCGTGCTGTCTGTCAGGGGCACCTGCCAATATCCCTTACTCAGATCCAGGGTAGTAAGGTATTTGGCGCCCCCTGATCTATTAGTTCATCAACCCTGGGCATAGGGTAAGAATCAAAAGCCGATATTGCGTTAAGCTGCCTAAAATCCATGCAAAATCTCAAATTGGCATCTTTTTTTAGGAACCAGCACAACTGGACATGACCATTCACTGTGGGAGGGCTCAATGATCCCCATCTCCAACATGGTCTCCACTTCTTGTCTGATTTTGGGAAGAAGCTGAGCAGGGATGCGATATCCTGGCAGTCTCACCGGTCCAGGTGCCTTGAGCCTGATATGGTGCTGAACCAGCTCTGTCTTCCCAGGAATCTCCGAGACAAGCCCCTCTGGTATACCCGCCTCCAGCTCCTGTTGATGCCCTGGGGAAAGATGAGACAGATCTAGGCTCACCTCCTGTTCTTGTTCCACTGGGAAGAACTGCTCGTCCTGGTCCTCCTGTCCTTGTTCCACTGGGAAGAACTGCTCGTCCTGGTCCTCCACTTTTCTGACCAAGAGATGATGCTGTACTGTTGCCTCAGCGGTCGCCCTCCTTCAGCATGTTAATGTGGAAGATCTGTTTTTCTTTTCTTCTCCCTGGCATGCTGATCTCATAAGTGACAGAGCCTACCTTGCGGATGACTGTAAAAGGTCCCTGCCACTTTGCCAAGAGGCTGGTCTCAGTGGTCGGCAGCAACAGTAGAACTTGTTGGCCTGGCTTGAATGAGCGGTCCCTCACAGCTTTGTCGTACCAGCTCTTTTGAGTTGCCTGGGCTGCCCTCATGTTCTCCTGGACCTGCTCTGCAAGATATTCCATTTTGTTGTGCATTTTCAGGACGGACAACAGAATGTTCATACCTTGCTGTGGCTGCTGGCCTTCCTATGCCTTCTTCAAGATGTCCAATGGCCCCCTCAGCTGCCTTCCATATAACAGCTCAAATGGGGAGAAGTCTGTAGAAGCTTGTGGTACCTCTCGGTAGGCAAACAGCAGGGATGGTAGCCATTCATCCCAGTCAGCTCCTGACTCTGCAACAAACTTGCGCAACATATTCTTCAGTGTCTGATTAAACCTTTCCACTAAGCCATCAGTCTGCGGGTGGTATGGTGTAGTTTTGATTCCCTTAATGCCTAAGTACTGATAGACCTGTTTCAGCAACTTGGATGTGAAGTTGGTGCCCTGGTCAGGCAGTACCTCCTATGGAATCCCCACCCTTGTGACCAGTTGAAGTAATGCATTGGCTACTTGCCTTGCTTTGATTTGTCGCAGGGGAAATGCTTCCGGATATCTCGTGGCGTAATCCACGATCACCAGGATGTAGCGGTTGCCTCTTCTGC
The DNA here is from genome assembly GCF_017589495.1 of Alosa alosa. NCBI lineage: Eukaryota > Metazoa > Chordata > Actinopteri > Clupeiformes > Clupeidae > Alosa > Alosa alosa. Next base: position 682,209 of record NC_063204.1, read on the forward strand.
TCCCCTCCAGGGGACCCACTATGTCCATCCCAATTCTACTAAATGGTACCTCAATGTTAGGCATAGGGATTAGTGGTGCTCTGCAGCTCTTCCGGCCTGGCGCTGCCAGCTGACACTCCAGACAGGTCCTGCAAAACTCAATGAGATCTGAGTACATGTTTGGCCAATAAAACCTTCTGGCCACTCTTTCCCATGACTTGTTCTACCCCAAGTGACCAGCCCACGGTACCGAGTGTCCCAGCTCTAGCACTGTAGATTGAAGTGATTTAGGTACAACCAGCTGCTCTCCCCCATCCCCGTGGCGATACAGGATATCCTGCTTCAGTCTGAACTTAGTGGCTTCTGCATTTCCCTCTGAATCTGGGTTCAAGTCTTTAAAGCAGGACTCAAGTGTGTCATCAGCTTTCTGCAGCTCTCTGATGTTGTGAGAAAGGGCAACTGAGGTGTGCTCACCTAACTCCAGCAGTGGGAGTGTCTCTTGGACCCTTGTTCTTCTGAACCGCTCACGTCTCCGTTGGCTCCTGGTCTTCGGCACCTTCGGTGGGTGTTCCGGAAATGGCAACACATCCCATGAACAGTCCGTTCCCCGTTCCCTGATCTTCGCCCTCGTCACCACCATATTGCAGGGCTTCACAGGCGCAACCAGCTCCAACAGACCTGGAATGTCTTTGCCCAACACCACTGGATCCGGTAAGTGCTCAGCTACACCCCTCGACACCAAGTACTCCTGCTCACCAATTTGCATATAAATGTCTGCTGTAGGATATGAAATCACATCTCCATGTACACAGTGCATCTTCACAGTGTGTTCTGTCTGGACAGCATCTTCTGGAACCCATTTAACCCCAACTAAAGTTTGGCTGCTACCAGTATCAATCAGGGCCTTAAGCTGCTTCCCATCAATTGTCACTTCCACCATTGATTCCCATTGTTCTCCCAGACAATCAGTGACCTCACCATCTGGAATGTAGCACACATGAGACACTTTAGGCTTTCTAAGGGGGCACTTAGGCTTGATGTGGCCTGTCTGACCACAGTGATAGCACACCGGTTCTTCACTGGGAGTTTTGGGTGGACGCTCACTGCTAACCTAATTATACTGTCTTGAGCCTCTCTGTGCCGACATGAATGCGTCTGCCAAGCTGACCGCTTCTTTGGCACTGCTGGGGTCATGCAGGTTTTGGAGGTTTCATTCAGCTGTACTTCTAATGACCGGAAGTGATTTCAAATTTGTCCAGTATTGCCATTCTAACTTTATCATAGTCCATTGTTTCGTCAAAGTCCATTGCTATATAAGCTGCTTATGCCTTCCATGTAAGCAAAGGCACTAAGTGCATTGCCCACTCTGATCTAGGGCAACCACTTGCACTAGCTATTCGCTCAAAGGCTGTTAAAAAGTGTTCAATGTCTTCACCTTCCACATATCTTTGCAACCTTGGACCCCTCCAGCCAGCATAGTGAGGAAAGTGTGAGTAGTCCACAGCCACAGGGCTTAACACTGGGGGGCTTGCCATGTCATTTTGAAAATGCCCCATGGGAAGAAAGGATGCTGAAGTGTGCATACTGCCCCCCACTAGGTCCACGGAACAGTCAATCCACCTGGCGCTGGACCCCCTCCTGGAGCACTGGCCGTTGGTGCTGTGGTTGTTGATGCTGCCGCCACTGTTATCATGACTGGAGCCACTCCCTGAGTCACCGCTGGAATCGTTGTCTGCACTGGAACTGGTGCTGCGGGTGCGGTCCTTGGTGCCACCACCGGAACCACAACCGGAGCTGCCTCTGCTGGAACTGGAACCCTTGAAGCAGTCGTCTGATCCAGGACGCCCTGTCTTGCCAAAGGACTAGTTACCATAGGTACAGGAGCAGATACAGACAAACCCTTGGCCGCTGCTCCTCTCTCACGCCTGGTCCGAGTCACCTCTCCTTGAAGAAGAGAGAATTGATGCTGCAGAACTCTCCATCTCTGTTATTCCCGAGCCGCGCTTGCTACGTCATCACGAAGTTCCGAAACATACTTCTCAGCTCCTCATCCTGTCCATCCCCACCACCAGGTAGCGGCACATCACCAACAGCTCTGCCTTCAGCCATCCCCGCTTTCTTCTTTCTAGGAGCCATACTGATGTACAAAGTCCATGGTTATACTGCCCCCTGGCCACTGGGAGTTTTTAGCTGCCACCAAATGTGAAGTAGTTGAGCGGTGGAGGAAAGATGGTTCCAGTATGAAGAAAGCTATTTATTTTTAAGCTCCCGGCAGGTGAACAGACAAGACAGACTGGTACATTTAACATTCAATGAAGTTCCCCGTTAGCAAAATCCTTAATATCAGCAATAAGGTCGTAATTACACTGAGTCAACAAACCTCTCACAACAGAGGTCCAGAATAGACTGAATTCCCCATTACCTGGACACAGGTAATAAAGTGAGTTACTCCTCCCCTCAGGAGTAAACCAGCATTCATAAATCAATTAAGTGAAGGAAATACATTTCAGTAACAAAACCATGTATAATACATACAAACTTCCATGTGGAACACGCTAATATGCCCACATTTAAATATCACAGCTCATTACAGCTAAAACAATGATACAATACAACACGGAAGCAAAACACCCCTCCTGGATGTGGTACAGTCCACTTGTTGGCGCTCCTGCGCGAATAAGGAAATCACAGTCAATGCGCTCTGCTTTGGCAGACATCGGTAATGCTGCAGGTAAGCTCCGCGATTAGTAGAAAGTTCTCCAGTGTGAATGAATGGATGAGTGTGTGGAAAGCCAGGCTCACGGCATGGCGCGCATCATGCCAATACACACGCAATCTCCCGCACTCGCTGACAATGTCAATTAAGAGTTGCATCGCTTCATAAAGTAGTTGCCACGCTAGTATACCAAAAGTCCCAACCGCGTCACAGTTGCAAAGCATTCATACCTGACTCCTTAATATTATTTCACAGTTATTATTTGAGTAGAAGCAAAACAGTCCACTATTTTAATGTAGTGCTCACAATGTTCATAAGTGTGTGTGTGTGTGTGTGTGTGTGTTTAGGTGTGTTTCACAGCTGACCAGCTACTGAATGTGCACCTGTTGGATGTGTGTGTGTGTGTGTGTTTGCAGGTGTGTTTCACAGCTGACCAGCTACTGAATGTGCACCTGTTGGATGTGTGTGTGTGTGTGTGTTTGTGTGTGTGTGTGTGTGTGTTTGTAGGTGTGTTTCACAGCTGATCAGCTACTGCATGTGCACCTGTTGGATGCCAGGCTCCCGCTATCCAGGCGGAGCTTCACTCAAATATGCCCCGCCCTTATCCAGCAGCTGTTGACCAATCGGTGTCAGAATCCACTCACTGACCACGTGTCCCCAGCAGTCTGCAGAGTACAACCTCCCACCCCTTTCCCCCCAACTGCCCCCCCCCTTTCCCTCCCCCAACTGCCCCTCCCACCCCCTTTCCCCTCCCCCAACTGCCCCTCCCACCATAGCTAGGTGCTTTTGTATTAGCAGTTAGTAGCTAGTGCACTGCAAAAAATGAATTCTAACCAAGTGTTATTGATCTTATATTAAGATTAAAAAATTTGGTATTTTTATAAGTAGGTGTTTTTAACTTATTTTAAGGAGTCTTATCAAGACAAATTTGCTCATCTGGCAGACAAAATTTGTTTGTTTTTAGACAAATTTGCTTAACTGGCAGACAAATTGCTTGTTTTAAGATGAGATGTCCTGTTGATTTCACAAGAAAGCTGGTAAGTTTTTTTTATCTTGATATAATATTAATTACACTTTAAGATAAGCAGTTTTGCAGTGTGCTTTTGGGCTAATCTAGTGACAAACTAGCATCAAGACAAAGCTTTAGTGCTCTATACAATCTAGCAGTGACAAACAAAAGTTTAATCTAGCTATGAGAAACTAGCTCAGCTAGTTTTTGAACTAAATGACAAACTAGCTCAGCTAGTGCTTTGAGCTAGCAATCTAGCAGTGACAAACTAGCACAGCTAGTGCTTTGGGCTAATCTAGCAGTGACAAACTAGCTTTTGACAAACTAGCACAGCTAGTGAGATGTCTGACAAACTAGCACAGCTAGTGTTTGGGCCAATCTAGCAGTTTTTTTTTAAGCTTTTAGCAGTGACAAACTAGCACAGCTAGTGCTCTAATCTAGCAGTGACAAACTAGCACAGCTAGTGCTTTTTGGGCTAATCTAGTGACAAACTAGCTCAGCTAGTGCTTTTGGGCTAATCTAGCAGTGACAAACTAGCTCAGCTAGTGCTTTTGAGCTATAATCTAGCAGTGACAAACTAGCACAGCTAGTGCTTTTGGGCTAATCTAGCAGTGACAAACTAGCACAGCTAGTGCTGGGCTAATCTAGCTGGGACAAACTAGCTCAGCAGTGCTTTTGGGCAAATCTAGCAGTGACAAACTAGCTCAGCTTAGTGCTTTGAGCTATAATCTAGCAGTGACAAACTAGCTCAGCTAGTGCTTTGAACCAATCTAGCAGTGACAAACTAGCACAGCTAGTTTTTGGGCCACAAGCAGTGAGACAAACTAGCACAGCTAGTGCTTTTTGGGCAATCTAGTGACAAACTAGCACAGCTAGTGCTTTTGGGCTAATCTAGCAGTGACAAACTAGCACAGCTAGTGCTTTTGGGCTAATCTAGCAGTGACAAACTAGCACAGCTAGTGCTTTTGGGCTAATCTAGCAGTGACAAACTAGCACAGCTAGTGCTTTTGGGCTAATCTAGCAGTGACAAACTAGCACAGCTAGTGCTTTTGGGCTAATCTAGCTATGACAAACTAGCTCAGCTAGTGCTTTTGGGCTAATCTAGCAGTGACAAACTAGCACAGCTAGTGCTTTTGGGCTAATCTAGCAGTGACAAACTAGCTCAGCTAGTGCTTTTAATAATCTAGAGTGACAAACTAGCACAGCTAGTGCTTTTGGGCTAGCTAGAGAAACTAGCTTTGCTTTTGGGCTAATCTAGCAGTGACAAACTAGCACAGCTAGTGCTTTTGGGCTTTTGGGCTAATGAGCTAATCTAGCAGTGACAAACTAGCTCAGCTAGTGCTTTGGGCTAATCTAGCTATGAGAAACTAGCTGAGCTAGTGCTTTTTGGGCTAATCTAGCAGTGAGAAACTATGAATGAGAAACTTAGTGCTTTTGGGCTAATCTAGCAGTGACAAACTAGCTCAGCTAGTGCTTTTGGGCTAATCTAGCTATGACAAACTAGCACAGCTAGTGCTTTTGGGCTAATCTAGCTATGAGAAACTAGCTCAGCTAGTGCTTTTGGGCTAATCTAGCTATGAGAAACTAGCTCAGCTAGTGCTTTTGGCTATGCTAATGAGAAACTAGCTCAGCTAGTGCTTTTGGGCTAATCTAGCATCAGGAAACTAGCCCAGCTAGTACTGGCCAATCTAGCAGTGACAAACTGCACAGCTCTTTTGGGTAATCTAGCAGAGCTCAGTGTACATCAGAGTGACAAACTAGCACGCTACAGCAATCTAGCGGTGACAAACTAGCACAAGGTGTTGCTGCTGACAAGCCACAGCTGTGTGTGTGTGTTGGTGTGTAACTCCTGTGGGGAGACGCACACGCTGGTGCTGCAGCTGTTTGTGGGTCTGGCGGTGAGCACGCTCTCAGGTGACGCCATCCTGCACCTACTCCCTCAGGTACACAGCACAAAGGTCACACACACACCTTACGCTAAACTCACTCACACCCACACTCCCACACCTGAGGCTAAACTCTCACACACACACACACACCTGTGGCTAAACTCACACACACACACACACCCACACACACACACACACCTGAGGTTAAACTCACACACACACACACACACACCTGAGGCTAAACTCACTCACACACACACACACACACACACACACCTGAGGCTAAACTCTCACACACACACACACACACCTGAGGCTAAACTCACACACACACACCTGACTCTAAACTCACACCTGACTATAAACACACACACCTGAATCTAAACTTACAAACACCTGACTCTAAACTCACACACACCCACACCTGAGGCTAAACTCACACACACACACACATACACACTTGACTCTAAACTCACACACACACACACCTGAAGCTAAACTCACACACACACACACATGACTGTAAACTCTCTCACACACACACCTGAGGATAAAATCACACACACACACACACCTGACACTAAACTCATACACACCCACACCTGAGGCTAAACTCACACACACACACACATACACACTTGACTCTAAACTCACACACACACACCTGAGGCTAAACTCACACACACACACATGACTGTAAACTCTCTCACACACACACCTGAGGCTAAAATCACACACACACACACACACACCTGACTCTAAACTCACACACACACACACACCTGAGGCTAAACTCTCTCACACACACACACACACACCTGACTCTAAACTCACACACACACACACCTGAGGCTAAACTCACACACACACACCAGAGCCTAAACTCACACACACACACACCTGAGGCTAAACTCACACACACACACACACACACACCTGAGGCTAAACTCACTGCCGCCTCTTCAGATTACACAAACACCAGACCTGACTCTAAACTCACACACACACACACACACACACCTGAGGCTAAGCTCACTGCCGCCTCTTCAGATCCTGAATGTCCATGAACACGGTCACCATGGCGAGGGACAGGAATACCTGTGGAAGGGCATGGGAGTCATCGCCGGAATCTACGGATTTTTCCTCCTAGAGAGACTACTGTCCTTCATGCCCCGTGGGCTAAATGTGAGTTTGTGTGTGTGTTTGTGTGTGTGCGTAGTATAGTATAGTAGTGTATGTGAAGGAGTATAGTAGTGAATGTGAGAGAATTTAGTAGTGTATGTGAGAGAGTAAAGAGTATAGTAGTGTATGTGAGAGACTATAGTAGTGTATGTGAGAGAGTATAGTAGTAGAGAGCATACCAGAGCAGTAGCAGTGTAGTGTATGTGAGAGAGTTTAGAAGTGTATGTATGAGAGAGAGTTTACTAGTGTATGCAAGAGAGTATAGTAGTGTATGCGAGAGAGTATACTAGTGTATGCAAGAGAGTTTAGTACTGTATGCGAGAGACTATAGTAGTGTATGTGAGAGAGTATAGTAGTGAATGTGAGAGAGTATAGTGGTGTGTGTGAGAGAGTATAGTGGCGTGTGTGAGAGAGTTTGCATGAAACGGAAGGGAGTTTGCATGAAACGGAAGGAGTTTGATTTCTCAGTTCCTGATTGGTTTGTCAATGTCACTTCTCTCTAGCTAGCCAATTAAAATCAAGGAAGGGGCGGGACCTACACTGTCGACAATGTTCGTGTAGACCTAGTGGTCGAGGAAAAAATCAGCCAAGTCCTATGTGACTAAATATTAAACTACTACTGCAAACCGAATGCAAATTACAAATACATTAGGGGTGCCTCTCACAACTCTCTCACACACACCACTATTCTCTCTCACATACACTACTATACTCTCTCACATACACCACTATACTCTCTCACATTCACTACTATACCTTCTCGCATACACTATAAAACTCTCTTGCATACTATACTCTCTTGCATACACTACCAAACTCTCTCACATATACGACTATACTCTCTCACATACACTACTATAGTCTCTCACATCCCTGCTGAAAAAAACAGCCTGACCAGCTAAAGGTGGTTTGCTGGTTGACCAGCTTGTTTGACCACCCTATGATGGTTGACCAGCTAGACCAGCAAATATATTGCGAAAACATACCTTCAGCTGGTTTACCCACCTAACAATGGTAATTCAGCTGGTTTTGCTTGTCATACCACCTCAAGCTGGTCATTTTAGCGGGTGTTGCTGGTCTACACTGCTGGTTTAACAGGCCACGCCAGCTTATGTTGGTCAAACCAGCATGACCATCTTACACAAACAATGTCAAGCTTGGCAGGCTGGTCACCAGCATGACCATCTTGCACCAGCTGTATCTCACACGACAGGCTGGTCAAACCAGCATGACCAGCTTCCTCAGATGGTCACGCCAGCATATCCAGCTGGTGGTCCAACCAGCTACACCAGCAAAGACCAGCAAGAGCTGGAAGAAAACCAGCAAAGACCAGCTAAAACCAGCTACCAGCATAAGTTGGTTTCTAGTTATTTTTTTCAGCAGGGATACACTACTATATTCTCTCACATATACTACTAAACTCTCTCACATACACTACTATACTCTCTCACATACACTACTATACTCTTTACTCTCTCACATACACTACTATACTCTCACACATACATACTAATTATACCCTCTCATACATACATGTAAAATGACTATAATAGTGAGTGTGCATGAGTATAGTGGTGTATGTGCAAGATTATGATAGTGTGTGTAAGACCAAGTATGAATTAAGGCCTAGACGGCCCCATATGTGTGTGTGTGTGTATGTGTGTGTGTGTGCATGCGCGCGTGTTTGTGTGTGTGTGCGCGCGCGTGTGTGTGTGTGTGTTAGTGAATGTATGTGTGTGAGTATCACAGGGATCTACGGATTCTTCCTCTTAGAGAGACTGCTATTGCTCATGACCCGTGGGCTACGTGTTTGTGTGCGTGTGTGTGATCGGGATGGCGTTGCGGTGATGGAAATAGGAGACAGTGGTGATGTTTCTCAAAAATAGCCAGGTTTTATTTCCACCTTAGCAGCTGCATGCATATACCACCAGTATGGAGAAAATCGGAAAATAAAAAAACCAAACTCCAAACAAAAATCTCAAATCAATCACTAAACTTTCAAAACATATCAAAATTAACTTTGACCACCCTCTTCAATTATAGGGTAAACCAAAACCATTATAGGGTAAACCAAATCACAAAACGAGTGTTATGCCTATACGCAGGGGCAATCACTTGCTCACCTCAGACCATTCTCCCTCCTTCTGCCCTCAACCATAGTCCCACCAGAGAATTTAACTCTGCCGACTAAACCAATGCACAATCAATTAATCAATCAACTAACAAAACGCATCTTCTATATAAATATATAAATATATTTTTATAATACTTCTATATTCTATATAAATATCCAATAATACATTCCATACCATAAAACCCACAGTTTCATAACAAGGCAATCCTATTATCTACTTTCATAACCTAATACATAGCATACATAACCAGAATGTCCCAAACACCCCTCTTGTCCTGCACACTTGACCTCTGCTTGTGCAGTACGTCACACTCCACTGTACCTAACGATATTGTTCCTCAATTAGACTTTTCCGCCGGGTCTTTCTCAGTCCCCAGACCAGGAAGCGCTATTGTCCGCACAATGAAAAGTTTGTCGAATGTCCGTGTTCCCTCAACCGTCAGTTTGCCACCCTGAAAGTAAGGTGGATAATTAATATTGTCCCATTATCGTTTTTTTGCAGTTGCCGCTGCAACCATGCTGGATGCCGTTAGGTTCGTGGTTGCAAATAAAGTGTGTTGTTTGTGTGTGTGTTTGTGTGTGTGTGTATCTGCATGTGTTTATCTGTGTGTAGTGTGTTTGTGTGTGTGTAGTGTGTTTGTGTGTGTGTGTGTGTGTGTTTATGTGTATGTGGTGTGTTTATGTCAAATATAATTACCCACTCATTATTAGAAATACAATAAAAAGAAGAAGCTGAATGTTGATATTGTGACGTCCATTTTTGCCTGATTGAGAGAATAACTATGTGTGATTATTAATGAAAGTGTGATCTCTCTCTCTTTCTCTCTCTCCTTATGTTTTATTATGATCTTTACCTTTTAACTATTCTTTGACTATATTGCCCTTCTATGCTTTTATTTGTTATTATTGTTTGGTTTTGTTTATGTAAAGCACATTGAATGACCTCTGTGTATGAAATGCGCTATATAAATAAACTTGACTTGACTTGACTTGACTCTCTCTCTCTCTCTTTCTCTCACTCTCTCTCTCTCTCTCTCATTCTCTCTCTCTGTATTCGGCAGGCTCACTCCCATGCTGTCACCCTTGAGCTAAAAAGTAATGGTGAGAGTCAGAGGGGAAAGTCCATCTCCACCGTGCAATTGGTTAGTCTGTTTGTCTCTCCACAGCTGTTGCACTTGTTGCGTGTTGTTTAGAGATTAGCCGATACTTCCGCTGACTGTTTAGAGATTAGCAGATACTTGCGCTGACTGTTTAGAGATTAGCAGATACTTGCGCTGACTCTGCATTGTGGCTGTTTTCCCTCTGTGGCTTCTGTTCCATGCTGCCGTCAGTGTGAGGAATGAAGCCAGAAGGGTGAGTAGCTGGGAACCAAAAAGGCAAGTAGCTGGAATCAGGGGGAATCAGAGGGGCAAGTAGCTGGAATCAGGGGCGCAAGTTGCTGGAATCAGGGGGGCAAGTAGCTGGAATCAGGGGCGCAAGTAGCTGGAATCAGGGGGCAAGTAGCTGGGATCAGGGGGGCAAGTAGATGGGAGGGTGAGTAGCTATAGGAATACCCTCCTGAGACCCAGCAATTCAATTTTATCCTCGGGGGGACATGAGTCTAAGACCTTTAGACCAAGCACCATTTATACCATCTGTTTGACTCCTACTACACCCCCAAGAGAACATCCTGGGCTTTCTGGTGATGTCACAATTATATGTGTATGGTAACAGAAAGTAACACTTAAGTAATAAAGCTTTATTTGTATAGCACCTTTCATACACAGAATGCAGCTCAAAGTGCTTTACATTTGAAGCATGTAACACAATAATAGTCAGTCAGTCATTATCAATCACTTTTCTTTGCTGTTTATGTTATACTCAGCAACATATCAAAAATATAGAAAATGACGCCATAAGACTGGCAGCCTTAACCCTCTTACCCCCACAAGCACGCCATATGGCAACTGTGGCAAGGAAAAACTCCCATATTCCAGGAAGAAACCTTGAGCAGAACTTGACTTAATAGGGGAGCCCATCTGCTTCTGGCTGGCTGCCCTCAATAGTAGCAGATGTAGAATAATCTGAAAATGTAGTCTACAGGATAAGATGAGTTAACTAAAAGCTTTCCTGTACAGGTATGTTTTCAGATCTTTTTTAAAATATTTACTGAACTTCGCCTGCTTGATGTACAGAGGCAGGGTGTTCCATAGTTTGGGGCATAATGGATAAACGCAGCTTCTCCACTTTGTTTGTGGAGCACTTTGGGTAACGATTAAAAGATTAGAATTGGATGATCTAAGTTTCCTTTGTGGTTGATAAGATATTAAAAGCTCAGAGATATATGAAGGTGCTATGCCATTCAGAGCTTTGTAAGTAATTAACATAACCTTAAAATCAATTCTATAGGAAATAGGGAGCCAGTGCAGTTCAGCCAACACAGGGGTGATGTGTTCTCTCTTCTTAGTCTTAGTTAAAAGTCTAGCCGCAGAGTTCTGTATGAGTGCCAATTTCTTTAGATGTTTTTGGGAAGACCAGTGAAAAGTGCATTGCAGTAGTCTAACCTGCTAGTGATAAAGGCGTGAATTAGTTTTTCTGCATCTTGTTGAGTTAAAAAGGGCTGCACTTTGGCAATGTTTCTCAAGTGGAAATAGGCTGTCTGAGTAACTTTATGGGGCCTAAAACTTAACTCTGCATCTAAGATGACACCGAGGCTTGTTACTTTTGGTTTGACCTGGTGTGCCAAGTTCCCCAGATTACTAAGAATAATATCTCGCTTTAGTTTTGGTCCAACCAGAAGTACCTCTGTTTTGTCATCATTTAGTTTCAAAAAGTTTTTGCTCATCCACTGATTAATGGAGGTTAGGCATGCAGTGAGGGAGCAAAGGCCATCTGGGTTAGTTGGCTCCACAGAAAGATACAATTGGGTATCATCTGCATTAGCTGTGGAAGTTTACATTATGCTGACTTATGGCGTTTCCCAATGGAAGCATATATAGAGAAATAGCAGGGGACCAAGGCAGCTCCCCTGGGCCACACCAAAAGGCAAGTCATGTTTTTCAGATACATGATCTCCTAGATTGATATAAAAATCTCTGCCAGTAATGTAGGTTTGAAACCAGTTTAGAGCATTATCAGAGAGACCCACCCACTTCTTAAGGCGGTGAATTAGGATGCTATGATCAATGGTGTCAAATGCCACACTCAAATCCAGAAGAATAAGGATTGAGACTTTGTTTGAGTCGGTAGCTAGTCTGAGATCATTGACTATCTTTACTAGAGCCGTTTCTGTGCTGTGATTTGATCTAAAACCTGATTGGAATTTTTCAAGGATACTGTTTTCGTTGAGGAAGGTATTTAACTGATTGCAAACAACTTTTTCAAGTACTTTGCTCAAAAAACGATAGATTTGATATAGGCCTGTAGTTGCTCAGATTGGTATGGTCAAGATTTGACTTTTTTTAAAGGTTTCACAACAGCGGTTTTAAAAGCAGTTGGAAATATACCTGTTTCTAATGAGGTATTTATTACCTTGAGAAAAAAGGGAGCTAAGCCATCATATACTTTTTTTGAGGAATGTAGTAGGGATTGGATCTAAAACACATGTTGAGGAGCGGTTTGAGTTATAATTTTACCAAGCTCAGATTGAGTAATAGTGCTAAAGGACCTTAATTTTGGGGGGCTGTTTTGGGTGTACTATCAAACATATTACTTGTGTTACCAATAGCCTCCCTTATAGAAATGACTTTGTTTTTGAAGAAGTCTGCAAATTCTTACGCATCTTAGAGAGGATGCCTGACTGAGTGTATCAAAAGGTGTTTGATGCAATAGCCTATCAATGGTAGAGAACAACACCCTAGAGTTTCCACTGTTTTCAGCAATTACCTTAGAGAAGTGGTTCCTCCTCTCATTCGAATAGCTCTATTATAATTTGCAATTTTTTTTTTTAGAATGGCACGGTGAACCTGTAACTTAGTTTTTTTTCTCCATGTTCTCTCAGCTTTCCTACATGATCTTTTTAGATCATGGATATTTTCGTTCATCCAAGGTGTCAGTTTGCTACAGGGCCTTTTTTAGTCTTTAAGGGTGCCACTCTGTCAAGCAGAGCGCCTAATTCACGATTAAGAGCCTCTACCATTTGATCAATGGGATGATGTAAAATATCTAAATTTATGGAGTCTATAAGAGCTATGAACTGCTGTTCTGCTCTAATGTCCAAGAGTCGCGATTTGATTGCAATTTCGGGATGAATTTTTTGGAGTATGTAGTACAATATTAAAAGATACACAATGATGATCAGACATATTTATATCATTTACTGATAAGTCTGTGACTTCTATCCCTCTGGAAATGACTAGATCGGGGTGTTGCCAAGGTTGTGGGTGGGTCCTGTAACATGCTGCTTTAGCTCTAAACTGTCCAACACATTAAGGAACTTACTGGCTTTAGCATCAGTTGTCTTATTGACATGAATATTGAAATTAAGCCATTTACAATTATCCGATCATAGCTAGTGATGATGAGCGACATAAGTTCAGAAAACTGGTCGAGAAAGCCAGTCCATAGTTTAGGAGGGCGGTATAAGGTTAATAGAAGTACAGCTGGGTCAGCCTTCAGAGTGAGGGCAATATACTCAAAGGAAGCGAATTAGCCAAAGTTGACTCGTGTGCAACTATATTTTGTTTGAGAGAATGGAGGCAATTCCACCACCTCGTTTGCCTTGTCTAATTGAGTGGAAGAAATTATAATTTGGGGACAAGTCTCAACAAGAACAGCTTCGCTGTCTGAAGTCAGCCAGGTTTCAACAAGAAACAGAAAATCCAATTTTTTCACTAATAAAATCATTGATTGCAAAGGTTTTGGTAGTAAGTGCACCTATATTTAGTAAACCCATGTTAGCTGAAAATGCCTCTGGCTTTTGAGGAATATGCTGAGGTATGGAAAGAATATTTGTTAGGTTTCTAGTTTTAAATTTGTCTTTTCTTTTTACTATCGTTGGGTAGAAATCAACGTTGGAATAAAACTATAAGCATAAGTCATGCTATTGCATGACACAGCTTGATCTATGGTAGTAGTATTGTATGTTACCCTGCAGAAAACATTCTCAGACTCATCCACATGTATAATGCCATTCAAATCAATACCTGGGGCGTGAATCTGTAATATTTTCTACAGAATGTCAATGTCTCAGTGTGGGCGCTATGTGTTGTCAGAGAGTAGCCTGGCTCCATGTTGGTTTGGGTGGAGACCATCACGCCAGCATACTGGGCCTCTCCCAGAACAAGCTCCAGTTGTTGACATAGGGATGCTTAGGAAGCGCAGTAGCGTTGAGCCAGGTGTGGAGATCGAACAGTCTGGACCATCTCTCAGCACCTTTTCTGTAGGTAGGGAGAGGCCCAGAGATGACAAAAGCGTTTTTCTGTGCCCATCAGAGTGGTGATGAGAGTTTTGTAGTTTTCCTGCAGTGCTACTGACTGCTTATCTCTGATGTCGTTCGTGCCCACGTGTAATGATGATGTTGTTGACCTTGGTGTGGCGGGCCAGGATGCTTGGGAGTTTCTGCTGGATGTCAAGGACCTTGGCACCAGGGAAGCAGTAGACCTTGGAGGGACCGCTACATGATGGGGAATGCAGAGGTCTCTAACCATGGAACTGCCGGCGACCAGGGTGGAGGCTTGATGAGGTCCGGGAGGAGGGGGTCGGGGGCCGACTTTGAGGAGGGACCAGGATGGTTGTCTCGGGGCTGGAGGGGCTCCTCATCCTCGGTCAGAATGGCATAGCGATTTTCCAGTCGTATAGGTTGGGCTGGGCCTGAGTGCCGTCCGGACCGTCTGCCGCTTGTGATGCTTGCTTCTACGCCATGGCTCAGGCTGGTGTGGAGTGGAGCTGGCCAGCAGAGCAGGCTTGGTTCTCAGCAGAGGCCGGGAGAGGCAACAGGGACAGAAGTTGCATTAGTGCATGGCATGGTTAAAGTATTGGAGGACAGAGTGAAATCAGGGCATCTGGCATTTGTGTGTGTAAGAGAGGTAACGTTACTTACGGAGAGAATGGTGTCGAGGAACTGTTCATCCTTCTCAATCTGATGGAGGGTCGCTATTCTGGCCGAAGTTCCACTATCTTTTAAAACTGAGAAGGACGCATGAGTCGCAGCCTGGTGCACAGCTGAGGGGAGGCATCGTGTCGCGCGGCGAGGGCTCGCCGGTGTCAACTGTTTTTTAAACGCTTGTTTGCTAGTTGGCTAGCAACAGCGATATCGTGCAGTTCCTTGATAACTCGGTAGCGGGTAGCGGGTAAGTAATCTGAGAAGATCTCACTTTTATATTGAGTCACTAGTTTTGAGAGACGTTAGAAGGAATTTGATGCTTTCTTCTTCCAGATATCGTTTCCTTGGCCCGGTATTATTTGCAGCCCTTGATACTGGCTTAACGTTTAACGTTAACGTTTGACAGAAAAGTTTGGCGATCAAGGTTATAGAGTCCGATAATCAAAGCCTCGAAAGCAACAACAGTTTATGCAAGAGTTTGTTCACGAGATATAATCGGTAGCCAGTAAATCCGTAGAAAGTAGATGGTAACAAGGAGATTTAAGGTAACACTTTCTTTTCAAAATGGCAGACATATGTGTGTGTGTGTGTGTGTATGGGGGGGGGGGGTCTTATGTTTCTATTGATAATAATCAACTTGTTTCCTGAATATGAGGGTCTTCACTTCAATTTAGAGAGATTTCACAAATGGCCAGTCATTTTAACAGTTTCAAAACATAACTTTTATTCAATGCCCTTTATAGTGGACAGAGGGTATTACTGCCTCTTGTTTTTAACCCATGTCCATGGGCTGAGTGAGGCAGGGAGGGGTTTTCTCATCTTTTCTCATAAATAATAAAGGGTTGTCAGTCTTTTTAAGTATATTTTTGGGGCTTTTTGAATGCCTTTTAATGACAAGACAGTGGAGAATGACAGGAAGCGAGTGGGAGAGAGAGTCGGGGTGGGATCCGGAAAGGACCACGGGGTGGGTACCGAACCCGGTGTGCCGGCATACGGTGCAGGTGCCTGTTACGGCCGGCTCGAGACCATAACATAAAAGATGAAGGCGGACAAGGTGGTTTGGTCAACCAAAATATATTTATTTCAAAGTAATCATTAAATATTAAATTACTGCAGTTCACAAGATGTCTAGGGGAGAAAACTACAATGTATGTAAGTGCGTGGGTGTAACGCAAGAAATCTATCAATGTGCCTAACGGCTCCCACACACAGCTGCGTTCCGTCAACGCATTCCAGTGGGTGTTCCCGACGGTAGCTATGCAAATGACTTGAAGTAAAACCGTAATGTGATTGGTTGGTGCCATCCGTAGTTTGGCTTGATTGGCCGGTGCCGTCTGTCGGTGCAGCAACAGCTGAACTCCTCAACGCGAGCAGCGGGAGAAACGCGACGCGACGGACCCACAATTCAGTTCGGCAACGAATCACGTGAATGGGATGCGTCTCCAGCAACGCGATGCACGCAGCTGTGTGTGGGAGCCGTGACCCAGAAGTGACCCAGCAAGAGAGAGAGAGAGAAACAACCCTGTATATAGCCCAACCCATTAACCCAGGTGTATACCATTAACCAATTAGTGAAACCAAAGACACCACTATCAGTGCATTGGCTATGCCAAGCCTGAAGAGGGCACAGGGGGTCGTAACACCTCCCTCCCTAAAGAAGTTTTCCTCAAGGAAATCTTCAAAACAAATTCAAAGACCTCCTGTGGTCCTAACGATATCCACTACTACCTCCATATCCTAGGCCCATATCCTAGGACAGTAGAGAGCAGAATGGACAAGAGAAAACACAGAGGCATAATAACATTAATTAAATCCAAGAACAGACAAAAACACCATCCCACATGATAAACCAATCAGTGTCAAAATAAGGCCTATTTTCCCACGCAAAGTTACCCTGGAGTAATTTTTGGAAACAATGGGGAGTTTTGCCAAGACTCCCCTTTGAAACCCAAATAGGTTTGCCACAGAACCAGACTACCACAGTGATGAGCACCAGTAAAGGACACAGAGCAACACCTAATTTGCCCCACTGTGTTGGGATCCTCCACAGAACACAAGCACCAAATGGGTGGCGCCAACCCGAGCTCAGTACTATGCACTGTGAAGATAGAAACAAATGTCATTAACAAAAACAATAACAGCAATAATGACAATGAGGGTAAATATGGTGGTAGGCCGCCCTCAATCTCAGCTGAGGCACTACCCTCACTTCCTACAAGAGGCTCCACCACGGATGCCTCACTCTCCGCATCAGAACAGTTACAGTGGGCAGAGCTTCGACTTGCCCAGCTTCCCTCGCGGTCCGCGTGCGGGATCACGCAACTTTAATTTGTATTTTTCCAGTGAATAAGCTTTATTTGTATAGCACCTTTCATACACAGAATGCAGCTCAAAGTGCTTTACATTTGAAGCATGTAACACAATAATGGTCAGTCAGTCATTATCAATCACTTTTCTTTGCTGTTTATGATCTACTCAGCAACATATCAAAAATATAGAAAATGACGTAATAAGACTGGCAGCCTTAACCCTTTACCCCCACAAGCACGCCATATGGCAACTGTGGCAAGGAAAAAAAAACTCCCATATTCCAGGAAGAAACCTTGAGCAGAACCTGACTTAAGGGAGCCCATCTGCTTCTGGCTGGCTGCGCCCTCAATAGTAGCAGATGTAGAATAATCTGAAAAAAGTAGTCTACAGGATAAGATGAGTTAACTAAAAGCTTTCCTGTACAGGTATGTTTTCAGATCTTTTTAAAAATATTTACTGAACTTCGCCTGCTTGATGTACAGAGGCAGGGTGTTCCATAGTTTGGGGGGCATAATGGATAAACGCAGCTTCTCCACTTTGTTTGTGGAGCACTTTGGGTACGATTAAAAGATTAGAATTGGATGATCTAAGTTTCCTTTGTGGTTGATAAGATATTAAAAGCTCAGAGATATATGAAGGTGCTATGCCATTCAGAGCTTTGTAAGCAATTAACATAACCTTAAAATCAATTCTATAGGAAATAGGAGCCAGTGCAGTTCAGCCAACACAGGGGTGATGTGTTCTCTCTTCTTAGTCTTAGTTAAAAGTCTAGCCGCAGAGTTCTGTATGAGTGCCAATTTCTTTAGATGTTTTTGGGAAGACCAGTGAAAAGTGCATTGCAGTAGTCTAACCTGCTAGTGATAAAGCATGGAATTAGTTTTTTCTGCATCTTGTTGAGTTAAAAGGGCCGCACTTTGGCAATGTTTCTCAAGTGGAAATAGGCTGTCTGAGTAACTTTACTGATATGGGGCTTAAAACTTAACTCTGCATCTAAGATGACACCGAGGCTTGTTACTTTTGGTTTGACCTGGTGCGCCAAGTTCCCAGATTACTAAGAATAATATCTCGCTTTAGTTTTGGTCCAACCAGAAGTACCTCTGTTTTGTCATCATTTAGTTTCAAAAAGTTTTGCTCATCCACTGATTAATGGAGGTTAGGCATGCAGTGAGGGAGCAAAGGCCATCTGGGTTAGTTGGCTCCACAGAAATATACAATTGGGTATCATCTGCGTGAGCTGTGGAAGTTTACATTATGCTGACTTATGACGTTTCCCAATGGAAGCATATATAGAGAAATAGCAGGGGACCAGGGCAGCTACCCTGGGCCACACCAAAAGGCAAGTCATGTTTTTCAGATACATGATCTCCTAGACTGATATAAAAAATCTCTGCCAGTAATGTAGGTTTGAAACCAGTTTAGAGCATTATCAGAGAGACCCACCCACTTCAGCAAGGCGTGGAATTAGGATGCTATGATCAATGGTGTCAAATGCAGCCTCAAATCCAGAAGAATAAGGATTGAGACTTTGTTTGAGTCAGTAGCTAGTCTGAGATCATTGACTATTTTTACTAGAGCCGTTTCTGTGCTGTGATTTGATCTAAAACCTGATTGGAATTTTTTTTCAAGGATACTGTTTTCGTTGAGGAAGGTATTTAACTGATTACAAACAACTTTTTCAAGTACTTTGCTCAAAAAACGATAGATTTGATATAGGCCTGTAGTTGCTCAGATTGGTATGGTCAAGATTTGACTTTTAAGTAAAGGTTTCACAATATTTTTGTTCATCCAAGGTGTCAGTTTGCTACAGGGCCTTTTTTAAGTCTTTAAGGGTGCCACTCTGTCAAGCAGAGCGCCTAATTCACAATTGAGAGCCTCTACCATTTGATCAATGGGATGATGTAAAATATCTAAATTTATGGAGTGACGCTGCAACGACGCTGCAACAACCGGCAGAGGTCTCAAGTGAGCAGGGTGTCTCGTAAAAAGAAATGGAGCTGGAAAACCCTACACAGACTTCACTACAGACTTTAGCAGACTGGTTTAGAAATAATTTAATAGCCAGAAATATGCCTGCCCTGCCCTAATAAAGAAATATTGGGTTAACAGCGAGTGAATCCCGTTTGCAGCCGTAGAAGAAACGCAGGACAAATTAAACATTCTGGTTTTCTCAGAGTGCAACGATGATAGACAGACATCATTTGGACAAAATATAGAGCATATTAACCTCCGTTACTCAGCCAAATGCCTTCCTGTTACGTCCTGTTATCACAGAGTTACAGGCGATAAACTATTTTTGATGGTCACAAGTTTACTTCATTAGCGTTTATTTCTTTGATTATTAAAGAGTGTTTTTCATTTAAAGGCTTGAATTCAGAAGAGCATTTAGTGCTCTCCCCAATCCCAGACGTTCACATTGCATGTTTGTTTGTAATGGATGCAACAGCGAGATACGCTTGTCATAGAAACCGATACCGTGGATGCTCCGCCTCTCGGGCACCCACTGAAAACATCGAAAGCACCATGTGCCAGCCAACCAGTCCCGGCTAAATTTACATTAATTTAAAATCAAACATCGCAGTTTATGTTAAATTCAGCATCTCTCATAATGTGATTGGATATGTTGCTGTCAATTCCCTACTCCATATACTTACCAACAATGAGAGCGTCTCTCGTATGAAAATTCCTGACACTTCCCACCTGAAGAATTAACGAAGGCTTTGTCGGGTCTTCAGTCCCCAAATGTTTAAAATGTATATAGCCCTGAATATCATTTTAAAAGTAGTCTGACAAAACGTATTGTTTTGTGACACAGCTAAACACTGGTACCTCATAGAACGTCTATAACATAGCCTAGGTGGTCGCGAACTCTCAAAAAGTAAAGCAGATAGAAAGAACTCACGCTAAATCTAGCCTACAACACGCAGACAGCTTTATGCAAAAAGGAGAGAGAGAGCGCCGCACTGTGCTTTATGATTGTTGCCTTCTGATGGTATCTTGCTAATTCACTGAACTGCATTAGGTGACACAAAATGGTATTGCCTTTATCTTATAACTCCTTGTCTGAGCGACTACCAGGCCTATGGTTTTTTTAAAAGTCAGATGTTCCCTGACAAAGACATTCTAAAATTAAGAATGTTTATTGACTTGAAAAATACACTAATTTTTTGCAAACTCCCTTCATTCAACCCTTTGAAGACATCATCCTTGGTCTGGTGCTATGTAGATCATTTCTCGTACCATTTAATTTCTCCAGAATTTAGGTCTACTAGGCCTACAATAACGTCATCACCAAATACATCTTTAATTTTTAGTTGATCAACCACAAAGAGTAGCATAGGCCTACTGTGCCCAGTGCACTGGCGACCGTAGCAGCCCAAGGTAACCAGTTGTTGTAGATGAAGGGCAACCACTTGTTTCAGATAGCCTGACAACATGTTACCTGGGTGTTGCCTGCGTTATTAAATGATGGTAGCCTGCAATAGTTGTATCACGTAACATATTAGTTGGCTCAAAGAGTAGGGAATCAGGATGGAGAGAGTCACGCTGTGTTGCTTTTATGGGATCGAATCCAGTTTAATGCTAGTTTTCAAAACATATATTTTTTACATGTCTTTTGTCCAAGTGGCTGTAATGTAGCCGAAAGTGCTCATGGCACTTCAAACCGCCCTAAAAACAACTTGTTTGTGAATGTCTGACAACTGCTGCAGCGCATGCACGCAAAGGAAACCAGTAGGTGGAGAAACCAGAAGGCACACAACACCGAACGATTTTAAGGCTATTTCAAGATAGACTACTCAATGGTGCTATTTCACACGCATTATAGCGACCCCCACTCACCGGGTTAGGTGGAAGGTGTTAATACCGCGATAGGGCGAGCCTACAGTGGATTAGGGTTGTCAAAATTGCTCAAAAATTACGCTCAATATCCCTCTAAAATAAACAGATGTATTCGAATATATTGGAATATCTAGGCTATATTATTTGGCGCATTATGTCAGTGACGCACATCATGTCATCTGTTTTAACTTTTTGTATGGTTATTGCTTGGATGGGGATCCCAAGCAGCTTTCAGCCATAAGGCATTTCCTAATTCACCCAACACTGATATTCAAAATGTTGAAACTATTTCGCATATTCTATAAGCTGTTTAATTAAATGTAATGTTAGTTGTAAACAAACGGGCTACTTGGTGAGGCTTGGCCTCACAGATGTGCTCTTCGTGCCTTAAATGGCAATACAAATCTTCACGATAGGGCCTATTAACTGACCGCCCAATTCACGCTTGGCTGGGGCAGGGGCCATCAGACATTTGTTCCCAAGGGTCTATGAATTGTTAATCTGGCCCTGCCCCCAACGAACGCAACTTTCCACCTCTGAGGCAGCTGAAAAGAAGTCTAGAGGACTCCTAACTCACTAAGACCTACTTACTGTAGGCTGCTAAACCACAGGCCTTTTTTGGGCAAGCCTGCATTCTGAGGCAGGCCTTCTGTTGAAGAATTTTATATAAATCCTGGGCGCTAACAGTAATCCTCCTACCCCCCGCCACCACAGCTGTGGATAGTGTGGCATGCTCACGCTTTATGTCTCCTTCTTGCAAACTAGGGCCTATAGCCCAACCATTTACGCCTTCAAAAATAACAACTTGCCAGATATGCCTTCATATCTTTGGGCTTCATTCAGGATTTTGTTCTTCCACTGGAAATGACTCTTCTACATTTGCTGCCTGCTGCATCCTTTCTGTTTGTATTGTTCAGAAAATGTTTGACGCCTTGAGTTAATGCATTAAACATTGTTTGCTGGTAACCAGCCACAAATAGCCTACAGATTCTTATGTCATTACATTCTCGATTCTCTCCAAAATGTACCCGTACTATAGGCTGGCCAAGTCGTAATTCTCTGCGCATAAAAGCAGATGTATTTGTTTATTGTACAGAAAAATAAAATAACCTGTCAAGCAGTCAATTGACTACATTGCAGTCAATAAGTAGGGCAAATTACAAAACCAAAAACGTGGGTCATAGTTGTCTGCTTCTGCTTTGAGGCCAAACCCATGAACAAAGACGCATTGATATCTGCAATAGTTTTTTTTTTTGGCTTAAACAAGCTCACAGCCTAATCCAGTCATAGCACTGAAGGGAGAGGCAACTGGCATGTGATCTCCCATGGGCCAATGGATGTACAAGTTTTCTCCTGTGCCTATGATATTTAATCCAGTGTTTTGTCAAGTTGCAAAATGCTATTTGTTTTAACTAATTTTATGATAGTATGAAGTACTTTTTTTGTATAGGGTACTATCTTAATTGCTTTATACTCAATACTTGACCAATGGCTATTGCATCTGTCTATTGAAAGTGAGAATGTGGCATGTGATCTACTGTGTAGGCTTCATAAAATAAAATAAACAGATTACTAATGCCCCAAGCTGATCTGGGGTGCGTTTCTGTACAACTCACGGAGGTTAGCTTTTTACTAACAGGATGAATCGTTCAACTAACCAACATGTAAGTTCTGACTGTTTCCCAAAACTGTCGACTTACATAGTACTGTAAGTTTGGACCACGATAGTTTCCAAACTTCAGTAGTCTGGACTAAGGTGGTTAATGACGTTTAGTAGCACGTGAACGGGCACCTGCACATATACTTCTGTGACGCGTATTGCGTTAAGGCCGGCAGATGACAGCCGCCCGTTGCACAGCAGTTACCAGTCCCCTGTCCAAGAGTTCAATCTGGGTTAGATTTTGACAACAATATTGACATCGTTGTTTACCTAAGTTTATCTTTGTGCAGATAATATTATCAAAATCAGAATCAGCCTTCTTGGCTTGGTTTAAATAAACTAACAAGGACCACCCCCCCCCCCCCCCCCCCCCCATGAAAATCAAAGGCTACATATTCTCAGCTGACTTCGTCAAAAGTCGCACCACCTTATTATCTGCAGGTGTGTGACTTTTACTTAATGCACATGGCTGCAAATTGACTTTTAATTTATGTATTTTCTGCCTTGGGCATTTTAAAATATGGATGTATGGTGGTTAGAAGTGTAAATATCAATTAGAAACCTAAATATATTTATAATTATTAATTTGCATACAAATAACTGGCGTCAGTGACGGCTTTGACATGAAGATCCCTGGAACTATGCTTCTACTAGCATTCTACCACAGGTCGAGAGGTTGTAGTTGTAACTACACAACTTTACGATAGTGGTTCGCGAGCGTTAAATTGCTACTATGGTTTTGGGAAACACTAACGTTGTAACGATGCATTGGACTATGTAAGTTCCAAATATGAATGTAATTCTGCGCATAAAGCAGATGTATTTATTTATTGTACAGAAAAAAAAATTACATGTCAAGCAGTCAATTGACTACATTGCAGTCAGAAGTAGGGCAAATTAATTTATGAAACCAAACGTGGGTCATAGTTGTCTAAGCCTCTATAGCTAGCCTGTTAAAACGCCGCAGAAGCCTACCCAAGGCTACAGATTAATTCTGAACAGTTATTTCTCTACTGGCTCAATTATCACACCACTGTTTTGATTTTATGTAGTTGCGTTAACCCAACACTGACAATAATGTAGATAGCAAATTTCGATTTCGTTTCGAGCTTTTTCAAAAGGGTGGCAGGCAGAGCGTGTACAGTGGCAGAAGACGGCCACCACAGTGGCTGAAAGTGGTACTAAAGCTTCCGCGGCTTTACAACTCGTATCTTGGACTGAAGTGGCCATTTGAAAGCGATGCCCACTGTAACTACCTCAATGAAGGCCAACAGGCATATTATTCACCTGGGGGTATTCCAGAAAGCAGGTTTACTGGCTTAACTGGGTATGTTAACCCAGAGTTAGCGGTAAACCTGGGATTTCAGTTCCAGAACGGCTCAAATATGCTCAGGCTATGTAAGTAACTATGGTAACATAGGCTCTGAAGTTAACTGGGTATGTAACCCAGAGTAAATTGTAAACCTGGGATTTCAGTTCCAGAAAGCTCAAAAATGATCAGGCAATGTAAGTAACTATGGTAACATAGGGTCTGAACTTAACCTGGTAGGGGTAGGTTTTGTTCAGGTTATGTTAAATTATGTTCCGGTTATTTCCAGAGCATGTTCATCCAGGCTGCTATTTTTACACTTGTCCGCATAATGGCGTTTCATTTTTGAAGAAGGTCCCATTGAGAAAGAAGCACAAAATCATGT
The DNA here is from genome assembly GCF_017589495.1 of Alosa alosa. Taxonomy (NCBI): domain Eukaryota; kingdom Metazoa; phylum Chordata; class Actinopteri; order Clupeiformes; family Clupeidae; genus Alosa; species Alosa alosa. The sequence continues at coordinate 706,641 of NC_063204.1, forward strand.
AATATTTATCCGTGGAATTAGCTGTGAGAGGGCTTATAAGACCCGACATAGCCTATCCTTTCTTTCCAAAGCGAGTTTTTACAAGAGCTATAGTTTTTCCGCTGAATCCTAAATTTGGCTACTTGAAAAGCATTCTCGACTCCATCCCTACATTGGAAGCTCGCGATGGATTAGAATAGAATAAAAAAAATCTTAGCTAGCCAACACCATAGTGGACATTTGCTCACCAGACATCGGATGGACAAAAAAACATCTCAGACACACTGAAGATATAATTACAGTGCAGTAGGCTACAAAAAAGGGAAAACATATAGAAAATGAATAAATAAGTTTAAGACTAGGCTACATAACAGCTCAGCCAGGTATGTGTGTTGTTACTAGTTTGGTTAAGAATGCCGATGGCCTTTGGGATAAAATAGTTTTTCAATAGGCTACACTTTTTGCCTCTCTCCAAATTATGTGCATCGATGATCGCTCTCCGACTGCGAGTTTTTGTAATGTTAGTATTGGAGACGCAGAACATATCGGCAAGCTATCGGTCGGTGCGTAAAGTTTGCCTTGCACTAAAGCAGTTCATGCGCAACTTCATTCGTTTTCCTGGACACAAACCCACGAGAATCATTAAATTGTAGTTTCACCAACTGGCAGGTCAGCATCACTTATTACATTTTCCAAATGTGCACCGAAATGTGTCCAATAGGCTACCCATGCCTTCCGACATTCTTTACCCTTCCGATGATGGAGACGCAAAAGTTTAACTTGAGCTGCAGAACCCGTGTTAAAATAGAAAATTACATTTGGGATTCTCAAAAGAATTATATGGCCCTCAATCTGTGTTTAGGTAGGCTAGTTTAAGATAGCATCATTTAACCCTTAGAACCCTAAGCTGTTTTTTAGGGCATTTTCACTACCTTTATTCATAAGGATTTATTCTGGTCATTGTAAATTGCCACACACACATGTTATATATTGTTTTTTTCAGCAGAGTCTAGGCTATCAGATCATTTCATGTATTAGTACTAGCATTGATTTTATTTTGATTTTTAAAGAATTAAAATATAAAATCATATTATAAAATTCTTATATTTTGACCTGTATCTCACAGCACAGCAAGCTCATAGCTCTACATGCATTTCATGTGTGTGTAGGGCAGACTGTCCTGAAGCGGGCAATATAATTGCCATGTTGGAGGATACTCTGGGGCTGAGCAATTTACAGAAATATGTGGTGTGTGATTTACGGAAATAAATGCCATTTTTATTTAGTGATGAAAAAATGACCATTCTGTGCTCCATATCTGTGACCACGAACTGATCTGACCTGACTTGACCCAAGTTTGCCTGTTAGCATGTGTGACTATGGTGTATGCACTCATGATGATTCTCAACTTTTTACTGCATTGCCTTGAACAAAGTAAAGGCAAAGGTGTTTCTTTGTTGAACAAATTGGGATACAATGTGAGCCTTGAATTGGATGCCATGCAGGAATTTGCTAGGATCTCAAAACCAGATTATGAACATGTTTTTGCCATAGAAACACTAATAAGCGTTGGATTATAAACATGCTTTGCCACAAAACAGACAAAAACGTGGGGTAAGTCCAGCTATATGAAGTTATTATTTTGCTGTCACTTCGTCTGTTTTATAACCCAGAAGGATGTATTTGGTATCAAATGATAAGGCTCTGTGTCTCCTCTTTCTTCTGATATGCTTGCCATATCTATGCGATCACGGGTCCGCAGTAATTACTCCGAGAGTAATGGGTACAGCGTTGGTTTGTGTACATAGCGTTAATATTTTGCAATCACTTCGTCCTGTTTTTATAAGCCAGAAGGATTGACATGGTACCAATGGATAGCCCTGTGTCTCCTCTTTCATCTGATATGCTTGCCATATCTATGCGATCACGGGTTCGCGGAGTAATTCAAACGAGAGTAATGGGTGCGCGGGTGAACCGAGAAGTATAGACTTTAAAATATGATGCAATTTTATTTTTTTTTTTTTTTTTTAATTTCATGATTTTTTTTATTTTCATACTTGATCGTACAGACAAGTTAAGTCTCTTTGGAAAGCCCCACTTCTTCTCTGTCATAAAATAAAGGTTTATCTCGTTGTGATGAACAGTCGCGGAGCAATGTAACAGAGAAGAAAGGGTGTGTTCTAAGGGTTAAAGCAGTCAATAGGCTACAATACATGATGTCCACTGAATTATTTAATTGTGCTTTTGACATTAAATAAAACTATCCTAAATGCGCATTTACGGTCAGTAGGCTATTCTCTGCCAAGCAAGGCCCTCGGGGCGAAAGGCGGCAAGGTATTGCTCTTTTTTGTTATTACAGTTCTCTCTCTCGTAAGCCCTCGACTACTCCTCCTCTGAAAAATCTGGTGCTCTTCGTTTTAGCGGTTTCACTCATGGTTTGACTCTCAATAGATGATTCTTTATAAGTTTGCCGTGAACGCGCACAACTCTAGGTTATCTAACACAGGGTTGATTGGACTAACTGGTAACCGGTGTTTTGGAACCGACAGCTTGGATTTAGCCACAGGTTCAGACAACCCAGAAGTTAAGTTTTATCTCAGTGTTTGTTAAACCTCCTTTCTGGAATACCCCTCTGACCAACCCCAACCCTAACCCCAACCCCAACCTAACAAGTCAACCTTATTCATACACTCAGACTTAGCCAGTTGTCCAAAATCTAAATCTGGGAGCTGTTTTACCACGGTGCAAACTGGCACTTCAATGCGGTCTCTACACAAATGTCTCACCTCAGACACGGGCACACCTACTGGTGACGACACCACACACATTTCCCCGCAAACTTTACCTCCCGCCAGATCGTTCCCAAGAATAAATGACACTCCCGGTACTGGAAGGGAAGGCCGCACGCCCACTACAACCTTACCAGCGACCGTGTGGGAGGCCAAGTGAATCTGGTGGAGGGGCACAGGAACAGACACAGCCTCAAAACCTCGAACACAAACATTCTTGCCCGTCGCAGTCTGGTCCGACAGAGGAAGCACGCCATCCAGCAGAAGAGACTGGGTACCCCCTGTATCTCTGAGAATGCGAATGGCAACACTATGATTTTGACCAGGCAAAGAAAAAACTTCTCCCTCTGTGATAAAAGGAGCATAACCAGTGGGATGGCTGTGGCAGCATGGGCTTCCCTTGAAACAGTTGCTATCAAACCCACTGATTTAGCCTCTTCCTTTTTCTTAAGAGCACGACATTCAGAAATGTTATGGCCGAGCTTTCTGCAATAAAAGAATGTGACCTCCTGCTTAGCAGTCAGGGCATGGCTACCTGGGGGAGAGGACTGTGTGGAACCAGAATCCCTATTCCTCCGTCTACCCTGGTCGCTCCTGTCATGACTGTGTGGAACCGGAATCCCTATTCCTCCGTCTACCCTGGTAGCTCCTGTCATGACTGTTATCCCATCTACAGTCAACAGATTTCTGGGTGAGCACATACTCGTCAGCCAAAACTGCTGCCGCGTCCAACGTACAGACTTTACGTTCATGTAAATAAGTGGCTATCAAAAGTGGATATCAATAATTGAATCAATCAAGAGCTTCTCACCTGGATTTTTGCGGGTTATCAGAAAGGATCCAAATTTTACAACTTGTTTGTTGTTCCAGACGAGAATCCCCAATTTATGTTACGGCCGGCTCGAGACTATAACATAAAAGAGGAAGGCGGACAAGGTGGTTTGGTCAACCAAAATATATTTATTTAAAAGTAATCATGTAAGGGATAATGTATTGTCCGCCGGTAATTATCAGAAAATAAGTCCCACAGGAGAACAGAACCCGACTTCACTGCGGTTGGGTTTTGCTTATTTTGCTTATTTTCTGATACCGACGGACAATACGATATCTTCCCTCTACGACTTCTACTTGCCAAAGCGAGAAAAAAACACAATGAATCTTTAAAAATGATTTTGCTACCGTTTGGTGTCTTCCGTGACAAAATAAATAGTTAGCCACAGATAGAAACGACAGTTTCAGGTGTTGCGTGGCAGCGTCTTACTAACTTACTTTCCTTTCAATGAAATTCCATTGCGTGAGCGAGAATTCTTGGGCGGAGGGATATGAAAGGCGTTAATCAACCCGTTGCCATTGACAGCGGTGATTATATACTTTGCGGTGATTTATATAGATTTAACATAGGCCCGAGCGTTGGGAAGGCCCCATTCATGTAGTATGGAACTTTCTGAAGCACTCTGAAGAAGAGCCGTGTAATAATAAATATTAAATTACTGCAGGTCACAAGATGTCTAGGGGAGAAAATTACAATGTATGTAAGTGTGTGGGTGTAATGCAAGCGTCAGTATGGTGTTGCAAAAGAGGAGTGAAAGATAGGGATGTGACGCTCGAAGCTGACGTTTCGAAACAGTGTCGAGCTTCGAAGCATAGAGTGTTTGAAAAGTGTTTGAAGTGTGGTTCAAAAGCATAATGTCAAATGACCATGGCTAAGTGAGGCTTCGTGGTGTTTCAATTTGGTTTGGACAGGTGGCACACTTACCGCGCGAGCCAATTACCCGAGTAAACACCTGTTTGATCTAAATTACAAAGTCCCAGAATGCTTAAAAGTCATTCAAACACATGCTATCTTTGTGGGTTTTTTGTGAGGAGAGATTTTGAGAGATATAGCGACATATAGCGATTGATAGTGCATTCTTGTGATTGATAGGTTAGTGATATAGATTAATTGACAGGCTAGAGACCGACAGTGAGCGATAGTTTAGATAGACTTTGAAATACTGGCAGGAGAGGAGAGTGGTTTATCCAAACCAAGTGTGAAATTTGTTTATTATTTTTCCCATGTTGAACCTGATTAGTCTAACCTGCTTTATTCATGTATCCTTTATTTCCCTACAACATGTTCCCAAAAAAAACCCTGGGCCATAAGCATAGCCTACATTTTAAAATCATTGTAGCATTTTCCTCTCCAGCATATTCCAAAGGATAATGTACTATGAAACTGAAATAATGTTCTAGTTAATGAAGGCATATACTATACATATGTCTCGTCTCCACCGTGGGATAGTGAGAAACAGAATTTCGATCTCTTTGTATGTCTTGGCATGTGAAGAAATTGACAATAAAGCAGACTTTGACTTTGAACGTTTTAAGCACAAGCAGGGAGTCGAACACCGGCCGCTCCGGCCGAATGCAAGTGTGTTAACCACTGAACCACGTGGCTGTGGATGTAATCTTCCGTTCCATGTTGGCTATTTATATTCTTCGACTGAAGCAGTTGTGCTTCACGGTCAAAATGTGATGTTAGCAAAACTGGCCACTAGATGTCACCATGGAGTTACGCGTGTCGAATTGTTTCGAAGCCTCGACACAATTCCAGCACAATTTCTTCGAACGTTTCGTTGTTTCACAAAGCCTTGTTCTGCCCATCCCTAGTGAAAGATAAAGAAAGAGATAAGAAGTGTGTAGGAAAGAAATCTATCAATGTGTCTTCAAATTAGAAATGTGCCTGACCCAGCAAGAGAGAGAGACAGAGAGAAAGAAACAACCCTGTATATAGCCCAACCCATTAACCCAGGTGTATATCATTAACCTATTAGTGGAACCAAAGACACCACTATCAGTGCATTGGCAATGCCAAGCCTGAAGAGGGCACAGGGGGTCGTAACAGTGCCCCAGCCTGTTGCGCCACGGCCGGGGCCAAGGGTAGTCAGGGGCCAAAGGTAGTCAGTCTTAAAGGTGCAATGTGATTTAGATTTAGAAACAATGTGCAGTCAAGGGCTGTAAGGTTTATTGGGAAATGAGAACCTTTTAGGTGAATTTGTAGCACCAGCACATAAGTTAAAGGAAAAATCCATCCAATCACAGATCTCTGTTTCTCAAGGTCACTGAGTACTGTCGGTACAGAAAAACGGTTTTACCTGCTCGAGTTGCTATAACCAGCAGCTAACGCAGCCAGGCAGCTGCAGTGCTGTTCTAGGGGCATGCCCATGGGAGCTCACTCAAAGACATGCCCCCATAGTATAGCGCTGTAGCTGCCTGACTGTGTTAGCTGCTGACTGTAGCAACTCAAGCAGGTAAAACCGTAAAACCGTTTTTTTTTTTTTTACCGACAAACTCGGTGACCTGAGAAACAGAGACCTACTGTATGTGAAAACTCGCCATATTTCTCCTTTAATACTGGACTCACTTTACTAAGGCCCAGTTATAAAAAGTGTATTCCATATACTCACTTTACTAAGGCCCAGTTATAATAAGTGTATTTCATATAATTTGTTTACCATCCTGTTTATGTGCTGTTGCCCTTGTATTGAATATCTAATTTGGGCACGTTTATTTATGTTATGGGTGAGTGAGAATGGATCAGCTGGTTGTCAGCTAATGTGCCAAATATGGAAGACTTTAAAATGGCAGAAGCGAGAGGGGAAGGGAGGCGTGTAGTACGCTCAGGGACACCACTGGCAACCTGTGTGTACTTAATCAACTCCCAAAAACCTTGTGTGTTTCATTGGCACTTTCCTTGTGCAAAATGTAGGTGTTCACAAGGGTGACCTCTCAGATATGATGGAACAACCGATGGTACCACTTAATAGGAGCACAGCTGCTCTCCGAGATCTACCCCTCCCATGAAGCGGCTGTGCTCCTCTGCACCCTTTGACTTGCGTAGTGGTCAGGTTGTGTAGTGGTCAGGTTGTGGTCCTCTACTTGTGTAGTGGTCAGGTTGTGGTCCTCTACTTGTGTAGTGGTCAGGTTGTGTAGTGTTCAGGTTGTGTAATGTGTAGTGGTCAGGTTGTGTAGTGGTCAGGTTGTGGTCCTCTACTTGTGTAGTGGTCAGGTTGTGGTCCTCTACTTGCGTAAAGGTCAGCAGTCATCAGGGCCTTCGCTCCGCGCTCGTTTAGTGATTACGAGATTGACGTGCGCGATGGAGAGGACGGTGACTGTGCCAGCATCTTGAAAAGACGCCACAAAAAATGGACGCAGCTAAAAGTGGACGTTTCAGTTTCACACCCCCTTGTTTACAGACAGACACCATGTTCCTTAATGTTTTTATAGGATCTCCCTCTCTGCCACACGCCCCTTACACTATTTCCTTACTGTCTCTCCAACACACACACACACACACACACACACACACACTCTCTCTCACATACAGGGGTCTACAGAGGAGGCAGAATGCCCAGACACTCCACCAGAGGAAGCTCCTACCCAGAGTGCACCACGCAGTGAGTGTTCATACACACACACACACAACAAACACACACACACTCACACTCACACTCACATACACACTTTCCAAAGATGATTAAATGCCTCCATTTATCCAATGTTCCAAAGGCACATTCTGTTTACTAATCTGATACAATTTTAAAAGGCTAACTGAGAAAAAATTGGAGAACCCTTTTGCAATTATGTAAGCAGATAATGTAATCTGAAAACTGCCGCTCTGATCTCATCTGTTATTCTGTCTATAATTGAGTAGAATGGAAATATCTAAGTGACTCCAAACTTTTGACCGGTAGTGTAGTGTATGTATAATTGTGTTTGTGAAGGGCGGGGAGTTCCGTTGCTGGCAGTCATGGTGATTGTTGGCGACAGCCTACATAACCTTGCAGATGGCCTGGTGATCGGAGCAGCTTTCTCTTCGTCTACAGAAGTTGGCATGACAACCACACTGGCCATCCTTTGCCATGAGATTCCCCACGAAATGGGTAAATGGGTATTCACACTCACACTAAAATGGGTATAACTGCATTCACACTCACATTAAGGATCTGACTTGGTTAAGGGGCCGAGTTACCACAGCTGAGTCTTGGGCCAGTTACACCAACAGGGCTTATTCCTGGTCTTAAGCTAATTTGTTTCAGCTGTTAGCAAGCTACACTGGGTGAAACGGGCCTGTATCATTAAATATTTTGACTGGATATTTATCATGATGTGCTATATATACAGAGCATATTTGAGTCATATGTGGAATATAAGTCATGTGGAATATACAGAGGTATTTTCAGTCAAGAGATGATTAGCCCTATACAGAGGAGGAGTTCAGATCAAAACACAAAGGACATGGCAGATCTAACGTAGGACATGGCAGATATAGACACGTAGGACATGGCAGATATAGACACGTAGGACATGGCAGATCTAACGTAGGACATGGCAGATATAAACACGTAGGACATGGCAGATCTAAACACGTAGGACATGGCAGATCTAAACACGTAGGACATGGCAGATATAGACACGTAGGACATGGCAGATCTAACGTAGGACATGGCAGATATAAACACGTAGGACATGGCAGATCTAAACACGTAGGACATGGCAGATATAGACACGTAGGACATGGCAGATCTAAACACGTAGGACATGGCAGATATTGGCAGATATAAACATGTAGGACATGGCAGATCTAAACACGTAGGACATAGCAGATCTAAACACATAGGACATGGCGGATCTAAACACGTAGGACATGGCAGATATAAGGTAAATATCGCCAACCCAAACTGTTCCTTTACAGCGTTAATATATTGTATGATAATTGACACTCGTGTCTGGAGCATATTTGCTAGAATATGTCTGTAAACAAGTCATATCAATAAATATACGATTATATCTCCGGAAACAGAACATTTTCGCCCAGTGCTAGCAACTGTTTACCTAAAATGAACTTTTAGGTAAACAGTTGCTTAACAGCTGCTGCTCGCTTCACCACTGCTTTCAGTCAAAACTGTGTATTGCCTGCATCTGTGTATAATGATACTGAGGCTCTGAACTCATGGTTTCTCGACACCTGTGAAACTGCCATAGACATTGCGGCTCCATTAAAGACTAGACGGCATAAAACTAAGTCAGAGGCGGAGCCCTGGCTGAATGAAACAACCCGTGCTGCCAGACAGAATTGCCGAAGAGTTGAGAGAAAATGGAAAAAGGACAAATTACAAGTGTCATTTCAATTGAGGGATTGCTGGCATCAGTACCAATCCGTTGTGAAAGAGGCTAAAAGAAAATATTTCTCTGATATTGTCCTGTTAAACTCTCACAAACCTCGTGTTTTGTTTAAAGTAGGGCTGTCAAAATAACTGATTAATTTATTTGAGAAAAAATAACTGATTAAAAAAATTAGTGCAGATTAATCGATTCGTATGACCTTTGACCCCGAGCCGTTCTAGTCAGTAAAAATTAGACTGTAAAATGAAGGAGAGAGAAGAAAACGTGCTGCCTGGATCATTGATTGGAACATTTACTTTTAAAAAACGGCCTAATGGTGTTGATAAAAAATAAAGTGTTGAAAATAAAGTCCTCTGCAATGTCTGCAGCAAGGAATTTGCATATCACCAGTGTGATTGTGATCACAGTGTTGACATTGAGGGGAGTTTTAATTTATTTTCATTGTGTCCCCTAGGTTATATCTGTGGCCTGAAATGCCTTGTATGTGAAAAAAAAAAAAACTTCTTTCCGAAGCACTTTTGAATTTATTTCCTCAGCATATTAGGTCATATCATAGATTATTATGGCAATTATTTGAACAGTGAAAATAATAATAAAAGAGTTTTTGAACTTTAATGTCACTAATGCTGATTATTCAATGATTCATTTGAATTTAAATATTTAAAATACTTTCACAGCAAAAATTATATATGCGATTAATTTAGATTAATTAATCACAGAGTATGTAATTAATTCGATTTTTTTTTTAATCGATTGACAGCCCTAGTTTAAAGTTATCAACTCTGTTTTAAATGCACCACAGACTGTTGGAATTGAGGCCTCCCCGGCTGTGTGTGTGTCTTGTGCACTGCTGTGTATGTGTGTGTGTGTGTGTGTGTGTCTTGTGCACTGCTGTGTATGTGTGTGTGTGTGTGTGTGTGTGTGTGTGTGTGTGTGTTATCAACTCTGTTTTAAATGCACCACAGACTGCTGTGTGTGTGTGTGTGTGTGTGTGTGTGTGTGTGTGTGTGTGAGTTATTAACTCTGTTTTAAATGCACCACAGACTGCTGTGTGTGTGTGTGTGTGTGTGTGTGTGAGTTATTAACTCTGTTTTAAATGCACCACAGACTGCTGTGTGTGTGTGTGTGTGTGAGAGTTATCAACTCTGTTTTAAATGCACCACAGACTGTTGAGGCCTCCCCGGCTGTGTGTGAAAACTTTCTTCACTTTTTTATTGATAAAGTCACATCAGCCAGAGCGCTTATTTCACCACCTGCCATTGACCCCTCAGTGTCTGTCCCCTTCTCTGCTGTTTTCGACTCATTTCAGCCTGTGACCCTGCCCTTTGTGCAGGATATTGTTGGTCATTTGAAGCCCTCAGGCTCACCAGATTATAATATCCATCCCTCCACTTCTTAAGGAGGTTTTTCAGACTGTTGGACCATCATTTACTGCAGTTATTAATAGCAGTCTGACTTCTGGAGTGGTTCCAGGTAATTTTAAACATCTGTTGTTAAAAAAAAACCTGGACTGGATTCTACTGTTTTGGCAAACTTCAGGGCGATATCCAAATTGCCATTTCTGTCTAAAATCTTAGAAAAGATTGTGTATTCCCAGTTCATGAACTTTTTAAATGAACAAAATATTATTGAGATCTTCCAATCTGGCTTTAAAACATTGCACAGCACAGAATCAGCGCTTTTAAGAGTTTTTAATGACATCTTTTTAGCTACTGACTCTGGTCACTGCGTTGTCCTTGTACTGATTGATCTGATTGCTGCTTTTGATACAGTGGACCATGAAATCCTGATTGGCCGTTTGGAGCAGTGGGTGGGCATTAGTGGCACAGCTCTGGAATGGTTCAGGTCCTACCTGTCACATCGAACCTTCTGTGTTAGTGTTGGTGACTCTGTGTCCTCCACTGTCCCTCTCTCATATGGGGGGTACCACAAGGCTCTGTGCTTGGCCCTCTTTTTATTTCTCTCTATCTTCTCCCCTTGGTTCAATTCTCAGGAAACACAGCATTTCTTTTCATTGCTATCATGGATGACACACAGATTTATGTCCCTCTTAAAAAGTCAGATGCCTACAGTATTAAGCCTTTGCTAGAGTGCCTACATGACATTAAAGCCTGGATGTCTCTTAACTTTTTAAATTTTAATGAAAAAAAGACTGAAGTCATGGTCTTTGGTGGCACTTCTGTGACCCCCCTGGTTGATCTGGGTTTGTTAGTACAATACCACAAGCCAATCATGACTAATTTGGAGGTAAAAGTAGACTCTGACCTTAAATTTGACAGCCAGATTAAATCTGTGGTAAAATCAAGCTTTTTCCAGTTGAGGCAGCTGGCAAAAATTAAACCAGTCCTTCAAAAACAGCACTTTGAAACAGTAATCCACGCCTTTGTGACCACCTGGCTGGATTACTGCAATGCACTTTATATGGGGGTTAGCGGGTCCTCCATTGCTCGTCTGCAACTGGTACAAAATGCCTCTGCCCATCTTTTAACTAGCACACGAAAGTATGAGCACATTTCACCTATTTTAGCTTCACTCCACTGGTTGCCTGTCCATTTTAGAATTCATTTTATATTCATATTTATTTGAACATCATATGTTATGCTTTTGCCTCCTAAGTTGAAGGGATAGGTGACATTAACACTTCCTAGTGATAACTTAGGCCATGTCCTCTTGTAGCGGATATTTGATGTGTTTTGGCCTTTCGTCCAAACGAAAACTCACTAAACTCGGTCACTCGGTTATTTTTTAAAACTCTTGCCAAAGTGGAGATTTTCGTAAAACTCTGTTTCAGTGTTTGCATGTGGACAGGGAAAAGCTGAGGATTGTGACTCATCCGTGTGGACGATATTATTTTCAAATACGAAGGAGGAAAAATATTCATTTATAAAATCCCCGGCTACTAGCAGCCATGACGTGTTTTGTCAGCGCAGCACAAACAGGGGCCTAATTCCATGTCAATCAAAAAAACAAAGATGCTTCCCCATAAAATGTGAAATGTAAATTATTCTGTCTGAAGCACTGTAAAATATGTGTGTGTTTCTTTAGGTGACTTTGCTGTTTTACTGGCGTCTGTAAAATATGTGTGTGTTTCTTTAGGTGACTTTGCTGTGTGTGTTTCTTTAGGTGACTTTGCTGTCTTGCTGGCGTCTGGTTTGTCAGTAAAGTGGGCGGTGCTTATGAATCTGCTCTCCGCCCTCACTGCGTTTATTGGCCTGTTTATTGGACTCTTCGTTTCCACGGAGACGGAGGTGCAGCAGTGGATTTTCAGTGTTACAGCAGGGATCTTCCTCTACCTGTCCCTGGTGGAGATGGTATGCCGCGCACACACACACACACACACACACACACACACACACACACACACACACACACACACACATGCCCACACACACACAGCAGGGATCTTCCTCTACCTGTCCCTGGTGG
>NC_063204.1:721499-883999 GCF_017589495.1 Alosa alosa
GTGCCTTGTTGTTATGTGTGATGGATCTGGGGCCTGTTGCACAAAAGCAGAATTAAGACATCCGGGATAAGTTACTGAGCTGCGCTCAATGAATCCAAAACAAGAGCGTACAGGCTTAATTGGTTGCACAACGAGCAAGCCAGGATGAGCAGACACAGATTCATCAAGCCAGGTGAAACCTATCCTGGATAAGTGCGCGCTCACGGCTCCCTCAAATAGACCCCGCCACCGATCACAGATTCACTGATTCACCATGGCAACTAGAGCGCGGCTTCATTGCTTCTTCTACGGTGACGTCATGTTGTCGCATGACAGGTCGGGAATGGCGAGTATGTAAAAGCTAATTAATGATCACAAACGTTTAAATAATGACAGTGGGTCTAGGTATATGTGATAACAATGTGTAGTGGGCAGTGGAATAACTATTGGTTTCCGTTTGTGGTGACTGCTGACTGAGATAAGGAATGAGATTAAATAGATCCTGGAACTTAGCCTGGTCTGGAGCAGGCTAGCTCCACAGAATAAATCGCCATGGTGATTTATACCATAACATATCCTGCTGCCCCCTATCCCGCTTTTGTGCAACTGGATCACGGATAAATTGAGCCAGGATAACCAAGATATCCCGGCTTAATCCCTTATCCTAGTTTTATGCAATAGGCCCCAGATGCCTTGTTGTCATGTGTGTCATGTAAATGGAAAGCACTTCCAGGATATAACCTTATATGGACATGACTAAATGTTTGGACTATCTTGGTTTTTAAGCATTAAATATCATGATAAACAACTTGCATTTTTGTGCCACTGACCTTTTGCTGTGATTATTTACTTTTGGGGCCTAATATAATAATTTCATATCAAATAGCATGAGTTTTGCATGTAAACCACTTTGTTCATTGGAACTTCAACCACAATGATTTTGTTTCGAAAGGTTAGGAATTTGAAGCCGTCAGTCACACACATTTCTATGAGATGGAGAATATTAAGTCATAATTCACACACATCTACAGTGTGCATACTAAAAGACTGTTCTATATATTAAACTACCATATAGCTACTATAGAAATCCTGCAGTATTCCTATTGGATCCTCCTTTATATAGTCTGGCCAATGATCACCCTCCGGAGGAGAACGGGAGTGAGGGCATATTTGGTTTTGATAATGTATGATAATGTATGACAGTGAGTTTTGATAATATATGCCAGTCAGGGCATATTTGGTTTTGATAATGTATGATAATGTATGGCAGTGAGTTTTGATAATATATGCCAGTCAGGGCATATTTGGTTTTGATAATGTATGACAGTGAGGGCATATTTGGTACAGGTCTAAGCTTTCTAAAGAGGTCAAGCATTTGATGGTTAGCCAAAATAAGTGGAAACAGTGGGAAAAGTGGGAACAGTGCCCTCTGAAGTAGGCACAGGGGAGAAACCTAGAAATGGCATAAACCAGATGAGTTCAAAAGAAAAAATATCTTTTAGGAAAATACAACTTGCAAAAATGAATGCTGTTTTTTCGGTGGCAAATATTAAACAATTGAACAAGTAACCAACATTTTGTAAAACATACACACTGATACACAATTAGACCATTTTCAAAACATACACACTGATACACAATTAGACCATTTTGTAAAACATACACACTGATACAAATACATGCATTCAGTTAGAAGTCACTTTTTATCCAAAGTGACTTACAATTACATTTGCCCAACTTGGGGTTATGTGTCTTGCACAAGGGCACAACGGTGGAAGCTGGCAATTGAACCCACAACTTTTCCGACTACTGCATGCTAGCCCAGCTCCTTAACCACTACGATACCAACATTTTAGTTGTGGTAGCAGGACTGAAATACAATCATCTAGATAGATAGATTCTTTATTGACCCCCAGGGGAAATTCAAGAAATCTTCTGCTTGCAAATCTTATAAAAAACTAGATGTACCGCATAGCGGTACAAAATATGACTGCCGCTCAGTCCTGTACATCCGTTCAAATAAATCACACTTCAATTTGTCTCCATATTTTACTCCATCCCCCACTCTTGAAACTTTTGTGTATGCTTGTTTGGCATGCCTGAGTGTGTGTGTGCGGCTGCACAGAAAGTAGCCTACTGGTGCTGAAAAGGTGATAGATTGTAGAATAGCCAAAGAAGATGTAGCATTGTTATAAAACCTTTAAAATCTCTAAACAATCACAAGTAGGGCAGTTCATCACAGTTCATCCATTACAACTGGATTGATGAAAGGTCACTTACACCTGTAGGCTACATTGTATTTGGGAAAAGCAAAAGGTATCAGCATAATGTTATTTATTTATTTATTTATAAACAAAAACATCTCTGTCAGTTCCATGCCGTTTTCAACAGCTATCAAAAACAAAGGTAATTTTTGGATGGATGGATTTTTTGTGAATGTTTCTTCTTCTACATAAGATTTTAGTCATCTTTAGTTCATGTAATACTTTATTGTCAATGCACAAATTAAGTAACAGTAGTCTGAAACGTTATTGTTAATGCACAAATTAAGTAACAGTAGTCTGAAACGAAATGCTGTTTTACATCTAACCAGTGGTGCAAATAACTGACATGATGAAATGCGTCGCTAGACTGTTCATACACATTTTAATGGGCCAAAGTTAAAGAGCTGTTGTCTGTTATTGTTCGTGCAAATATAGACTGATTCATGTTCCCTTGCACATCGAATCGATTCCCCTCTCACACCCTGCACGCACTTAAAACAAAAATAAACAGGCGTCCCAGTCTCACGCATGTATAGGCAAAACTGTATCAGACCGGTGTAACGTTGGTAAATCTTCCATTGCACAGAATGATTTTGTAGCACGGCAACAAATGACAGTCGAAAAGATACAATTACAGTGCTGCTATCAATTTGCTTGAGTATAACCGCATTTATAGTTTTCTACAAATGCAATCAATCAAATTGGTCTCCATCACTCAACCAACGCTTAACATTACCCAGGTCCTTATTGATATTATAAGATTAACGTATCTGCAGTAAAACCAAGCATGTCCATAAACATCCTCAGATTTATTTCGCTTCAAGAAGAAATGGGAATTACATTTCACGTGACCATCATCCGTAAACTACAGTCCTTGTAGGAAGCGTCCATTGTTTTTCCAACCCACTTTTAACTTCCAACAAAATTACGTCTCACTGCAACGATGCGCCATCTAGTGGACAAACGACTACTTATCGCCAATACTGGAAATGCAGCCATGATGATGATGATGAATATTTATTTTGGCTTTCTTTTAATCCTACTGAATTTGTAATTATGTATCGGCCGTTCTAATACCGATAGTATGTGGGTGCCTGTGTGTGTGTGCATGTGTATATGTATGCACCGCCATCTACAGGCCAATGAGTGTACAGTCACTAAATGTACACATAACCTAATTTTTTTAGACCCCCCCCATGGATGAAATTCTACCCCCAGAGAATGCCAGGTCAATCATACACATAAAATTTGGTGCAGTTCTGAACATCTTAACTGAAGGGGCGATTAAAGCAGAATAATATTGTTTTTACAAACAAAGTGGTGGCAATCAGCAGTCAATAATCTACATGCCCACTCAACGCATCTGACTCCGCACTCCTACAACCTCTAGGGACTGCTGGAACATCTTTTTCAGCATTCACGCCTCTCCGAGTGAAGTGTCCAGACTCCTGACATGCAGCCGTCCTACCACATGCTCACTGGACCCTATACCTCACGAGCCTACTTCAGTCCATCAGCCCGACCATCGCCCAGCTATCACACATGTGATCAATGCCTCGCTAACCTCCCGCACATTTCCAACAGCGCTCAGAATGGCCCGGTAACACCGTTACTTAAGAAAGCTTCTCTCAACCCTGCTCAAGTCGAGAAATACCGCCCTGTCTCACTACTGCCTTTCCTATCCAAAGGCATTGAACGAAAGCAGTCTCCAAACAGGTCTCTGACTTCCTTTCACAGAACAACCTTCTGGATCCAAATCAGTCTGGGTTCAAAAGCTGCCACTCTACCGAAACGGCTCTGCTGTCTGTAACAGAAGCCTTAAAAGAAGCCAGGGCGACCGCCGGTCATCAGTACTCATTCTGCTTGACTTATCGGTTGCCTTTGACACGGTTAATCACCGTATCCTTCTCTCTATACTTTCGCTGACATGGGAATCTCGGTTCTGCTCTCTGGTTTGAATCCTACCTCACAGGACGCTCGTTTAACGTATCATGGCTTGGTCAGCTATCTGCACCTCACCATCTCACCACAGGGGTCCCCCAGGGCTCAGTGCTGGGCCCCTCCTCTTTGCTATCTACACCACCTCCTTGGGACAGATTATCCGTTCGCGACGGCTTCTCATACCACTGCTATGCAGACGACACACAGCTCTATCTGTCCTTTCCACCTGACGACCCCCTGGTTTCAGCACGGATCTCGGATTGCCTCTCAGACATAGCTACATGGATGAAGGCACACCACCTCCAGCTGAACCTCTCAAAGACTGAACTGCTGGTCATCCCAGCTAAACCTACCATACACCACGACATCAACATCAAATTTGACTCCCTGTCTGTTTCACCGACCAGGACTGCAAGAAATCTAGGAGTTGTTCTCGACAACCAACTAAACTTCTCAGATCATGTTGCCTCAGTCGCCCGGTCATGCTGTTTCGCACTCTACAACATACACGGAAAATCAGGACTTACTCGACTCAAGATGCTACCCAACTTCTGGTTCAGGCAATAGTCATCTCCGCGACTCGACTACTGCAATGCCCTCCTGACAGGTCTCCCAGCCTGCGCAGTGAAACCACTTCATCCAGATCCAGAACGCTGGGCGGCGCCTGGTCTATAACCAACCCAAAAGGGCACATGTTACCCCGCTGCTCATCCAGCTACACTGGCTACCTATGGCGGCCCGCATCAAATTCAAGTCTCTAACGCTTGCCTACAAAGTAGTCTCGGTTCTGCTCCCACCTACTTGAATGCCCTCATACAGACTTACACTACCTCCAGACCGCTCGCTCCTCGATCTAATCCACGCCTAGCTCTACCACCGGTGCGCTCAAGCCAATCCAAACTTTTCTCATCTGTTGTTCCTCGTTGGTGGAACACACTGCCAGTTCCTACAAGGGCAGGGACATCCTTTTCCACTTTCAAAAAACTCCTGAAGACCCAGCTCTTTAGAGAACATCTACTCTCATAGCAACACTTACAACAAGTCTTACTGATCCTAGCACTCACCAGCCGTTTTAAACTGACAAGTAACTGTTAAAACAGCACTCACCGACGACTTATTCTTACTGTACTCTAATGTTTTTTTTAAACTGTCCTAAAATTGTGAGAATTGTTCTAACACTTACTGTTTACCATGTTGTTAGTCGCTTTGGTTAAAAAAGCGTCAGCCAAATGTAATGTAATGTAATGTAATGTAATGTAATGCATTTTCATTTTTTACCGGGGGGTACAAATCACAAATGAGTGATTATGGGCCAGGTTGATGTGGGCCCTTGAGACCAACATACCATAAAAGATTCTTCATCCTCAGTGCCACAGTTCAGGTAGTTATTTAGGAAAAACTGCTTTTTTTGCGGTTCGGGGGGCCCAGCACGGGGAGAGTGGCCCCGGGATCTAAACAAATTTTTCCGTAAAGTCTAGTGGGGCTACATACCCACCAAATTTCATGTGCCCGGTGGTTCGGTGTCCCGGTATCGTTGACCAAAAATTCAGGAAGTAGATGACGGGGAAAAAAAAAAAAAAAAAAAAAAAAAAAAAAAACTTGACAATCCCTACATGACCTAGCGGCGGTCATAATTAAATATATAGTCACCTAGCCTGGGTGTTCCCATACTGCCTTGCGCGCGATTTGATTGCTAAGGCAGCCTGGAGATCATGGAGCAAATTTTCGCGTGAGATAGGGAACCAATCACAGAACAGGGGGGAAAGCAAGACGATGATGAGCTATGCACAGACGCATTTGATAGACATCCGTGGCACCCAATAAACGGATCTGGGCATTTTTTTCAAATACGAGAAAATGAACGTTTGGTTCCCAGACCACGGCTCATTGAGAAGTGGTGGCGCTAGCCAGGCTAATAGTCACCTGAGATGGACCAGCATATCAAAGTCAATATCAAAGTCAAAGTCAGCTTTATTGTCAATTTCTTCACATGTTCCAGACATACAAAGAGATCGAAATTACGTTTCTCACTATCCCACGGTGAAGACAAGACATATTTTACCAATTTAAGTCCACAGACAAACATAACATTCAAGTAAACAAAAAAGTAAGTAAATAAGTAAATAAGAGGGCACATATAATAATGAAAAAAAATAAGAGCAGCAAAATTTGGTTGAAATTGTGCATAGACAGTCAATAAAATACTAGTGCAAAGTCAGGCCAATAAAAGGCTTGGGTAGTTCTGTTTGACCTAAGTAAGAAAGAAAGTGGCATAATGGTGCAAGTTATGTAAGAGCAGCAGAAGTGTTGTGTTTTCAGGACAACAACAACAAGTTGTAAAGTGTACAAGTGTGCAAGTGGAGTAGTGCAGGCGGCCCTTTGTGGGTCCAATGTCCAGGATGTTATGTAGCTGAGGGTGGAGGGGGGAGAGGAGGGAGAGAGTTCAGCATCCTTACAGCTTGGTGTATGAAGCTGTTGGTGAGTCTGGTAGTGCGGGAGCGCAGGCTTCTGTACCTCTTCCCAGAGGGCAGTAGATCAAATAGATTGTGAGCGGGGTGACTTGCATCACTCACAATTTTGGTCGCCTTGCGGGTGAGGTGGGTGGTGTAAATGTCCTTCAGGGAGGGGGAGTGAAGCACCAATAATCCTTCCAGCTGTGTTCACTATGCTGCAGGGCTTTCCTGTTGTATTCAGTGCAGCTTCCGCCCCACACAGCGATACAGCTGGAGAGGATGCTCTCAATGGTAGAATGTGGTCATGATGGCTGGTGGAGCACTTGCTCGCCTGAGTTTCAACACCCGTAAAGGCAACAGGTCCAGACAACATTCATATTTTGAAAGGTTAAATACAGTATGCAAGGGATAATGTATAGAACGCCAGTCATTATTGGAAAAATAAGTCCCGACAGGGCGAACTGGACCCCGATGCGCAGTGATATGAAAGACCTGAATTATAAACACAAACTCCGTTGCCATTGACAGCGGTCATTATTTTTTTCAGAAGTCCTTTCCTCGAAAATAATGAGCGCTAGAACTTTGGGAAATCCCATTCAAGTCAATGGAGCATTCTACTTGCCTCGTGAAGAGCCGTGTAATAAGTGTATAGTTATAACTTTCAGACATAAAAATGTGTTACAACTAGCAAATGTGTTACAACTAGCAAATTGCACCCATTGGATGGAATGGCCCAAATGGAGTAGGATGAATGTTTAATTGACATGTTATGGTGTTTATATAAATGTATATATATGGTATTTATATAAATGTATATATATATATGGTATTTATATAAACAACGCTGTGGTGTTTATATAAATGTATATATATGGTGTTTATATAAACAACGCTGTGGTATTTATATAAATGTATATATATATGGTGTTTATATAAACAACGCTGTGGTATTTATATAAATGTATATATATGGTATTTATATAAATATATATATATATATGGTATTTATATAAATGTATATATATGGTATTTATATAAACAACGCTGTGGTGTTTATATAAATGTATATATATGGTGTTTATATAAATGTATATATATGGTATTTATATAAACAACGCTGTGGTATTTATATAAATGTATATATATGGTATTTATATAAATAACGCTGTGGTATTTATATAAATGTATATATATGGTATTTATATAAATGTATATATATGGTGTTTATATAAATGTACATATATGGTATTAATATAAATGTATATATATGGTATTTATATAAACAACGCTGTGGTATTTATATAAATGTATATATATGGTATTTATATAAATGTGTATATATATGGTATTTAGCAGATGCTGTTGTCCTGTAAGGTGAAGCCCAGTGAGCACACAAATGATTGTGCACGTAGAACCTCTCTCACCAACATTGGCAACCAAGCGATACTTTGTATGGTTTGGCAACAGTAGATGATTGCCCAGTAAACAAAATAAAGTCCTGGCGACGTCCCCTAAAGGTCCCCTGGTGAACGTCACCTCCTCGACATTGTGTAGGGTTCCCTTTACGTCCCGCGGACCTCTGTTCGGGAGGTCTAAAAGACGTCCACGAGACTTTGAGAGGACGTCCTGTAATGGTCACAGCAACGTTATGCGCGTGACGTTTATATTTCCGCGATGGTAAAAAATAAAATAAAAACACGAAGCGCGATTTGGTACGGTGTTACATCCTGTAAATCTCAGCGTTGCTAGGAGAGAGGTAGACGGAACATGAACACGCATTAATGACTTGTTCTACAACTACGCAATCAACTTTACTCACCTCATATTGTGTTTGTGCATGTATGAAATCACGTCCTCCGAATGCATTACACTAATGATGAGTAGACATGGACATTTATACCGGGCTAGGATGTGCTGCTTTCACATCTACTGTGTCATTTTCTTAATAAACTAATACGACGTTTTAATGGGCATATCCCATATCATATTGTTCAAAACATCATCAGAGTAGGCCTAGGCTAGCCTAAGATAAATTGTTCAAACCATATTGTTTCAAAATATTAAAAACTAATAATAGCCAAAAATACTAAATGAATCGCAATGCATGCTGGGAAGCAAAACTCAACATGAAATAAAGTACATGAAACATAACTAGAATGCATTACGTTATATCCACTCGTTTTCTTGGACCTGCTGTGATCAAACAGGGACAGCCTATAAATGTAAGCCTATCTTCCTGGAACATTGCAGATAAAGAAAAATGTATAGTTTTCTCTAGGCTATGAATGCTCTTTATAGCCAACTTTAAGATGAAATAAATAGATTCTGATGTTTCTATTCTATATCATTGTTTTATTAATAAACAGTAAGGCTCTGGGTGAGGCAGAGCTTCTGCTCCTCGTTAGAAATCTCATGGGATATGTGCACTCTTTGCTGTTTCCACAAGGAGCTGCTGTAACATTGGGGACAGCTAGGCCTATTAAACGCACTTTTAAATGCTAGCATCGTCAAATAAATTACAATGACATTTAAACAAGTCATGAAGAAGCAGTATCCTTAATTCTTCTGCAATGTAGAGCTAGATCGCTTTGCTTTACAAATTAAGTAGTCACTTCTGTTGCTAGACAACCCTAAACAAATGCTACGTGGCGGTTTTTAACATTTCTCTAGTTTTATTGCATCGTATTCAGCTCCAAAAGCCGGTTCAGTCCCAATTCGGCCGTGTTTGTGTTTCTGAAAATAAAACAGATAATAAGTACGTGACTACGTTAAATAAACCACTGCCTATTTAGAGCATGTTACATGCATCAAGTAATGACAGTTATCTGAAGAAAAGCGCATTGTAGGCTAAGCTAGAAGATAAGAACAGCGACTTTGCTAACGTTACACCAAGCATCATATCAGCTAACATTTTGATCAAATCCCTTCCCTAGTTTGTAACGTTATACATTAACGTTAAACTCAAAATGTATGTGCTACATAATTCAGCATGTCTGTATGATATGTTGCCTTAGACTACGGTAGGCTAATGCAGCTACTGCTAGAGACTAGATAGATAGATACTTTAGTCATCCCCAGACGTTTAACGTGAAGTTGTGCATGGATGTGATGTCTCCGCCCTGCAGGCGGTAGCCAGAGCGCTCTCAACTCCGCTGCCATTTGTGAATTAACAAACGTCCCCCCCCATGTCCCCGGTATAACGTTATTGTCGGGTCCTTAGGAGGTATTTGAAATGACCAAATGCAAATGTCATCCGAGGGACCTGACGGTGACGTCCCCAGAAAGTCCTGCACCGGACATCACGCAATAACCAAACGATAACTTGCTCCGGACGTCAATAAGGTCACCGGAACGTCCGCTAGAGAACATGACGTTCGGGACCAATCGGGGACGTCGTGAATGTCGGCATGAGGTCCGGGGGACGTCCCGTGTTTGTCGGGTGTAGATCGGTAACTCGGCGGTTGAACTTGGGCTCTGTTAAATGTTGAGTTAGAATGCTTAATTTGTCTGGCTCAATAGGCTATGCAGCTTAAGCCTATTGAGCATGAGGGTTATGTCAAAGCATAACACTTTAAGAAGTAAATTTACCATACAGTAATGTTGTAGGCCTTAGGTTTCTTGCTGTGTCTGGTCATATCCAGACTAGCCTTTCTATGCTATACTATTTTATGAAATCACTAAAGACTTTGAAAATACTTAAATGAAAGAATTGATTAAATTAGGCATTATGGCTTTTTTTCACCACTAGGCTCAAAATGCAGTGTTTCCCACATTGACTTATTTGTGGCGGCCCACCACAATATCAACTTTGACCACCACACAATGATTTTCCTGGTTGTACTAAATTGTGCTTAAATCTGGTAAATCTGGTTAGAATCATAACCACACTGCACTAATTTGTTAAAAACTGTTGCATTCAGGTTAATTCTGCAAACCTACCACCACAAATAGAATTCAATTCTGTGGGAAACACTGAAATGTCATTAAAAAGTGCCTTGGTAGCATACTGTGTATTTCGTACAGTTCCATTCCATTTACTGAGGTGAACAGATTCAGGTCTCCCTTACTCCATGCTGGCCAACACAGTAATGACATGCTGCCGTGTCATTGGCTCACTCCATGCTGGCCAACACAGTAATGACATGCTGCCGTGTCATTGGCTGTTTGCTTTAGCGACATGCCAGACCTCACAGGATTGATTATTAGCGTGTTAGCTTAATACGATCACCACTTTTGTCCCTCTTGAAAGTTGAGACTTGTGGAACATGAAACATTTGGAAACACCCAGGTTGAGCAATACTACCATTGCCTTTAAGCAGAGGTGGACAAAGTACACAATTTCTTTACTTAAAGGGGTGGTTCAGGATTTTGGACATAGGACCTCATTTCCAAGTTAGCAAGTGTGATATTTATCATTGGAGACTGTTTTCAACACGTTTCATCCAGACCTAGTTGCAGAGTTGCAGGTGCTAGGCTAGCACAAGTCAACAGTATGTGTTAGCCTGCCACCAAAACCAGTCTTACCCACTCCACAGGACACCTGAGGCAAATAAATGATACATTTATTAAATAAAGTACAGATAGTCAAAAATCATACTCAGTCCAGTAATCAAGTAAATGTACTTAATTACTGTCCACCTCTGCCTTTAAGGCACCTGGAATACTGGAGTTCCATTTACCACACACACACACACACTCGCACACACACACACACACCGACCGACAAGACCACTTGGCAAATAGGTATGTGCCTGTGTGTGTGTGTGTGCAAATAGATATGTATGGAATCAAAACAACGGCATAAAGATTGTGTCCCCGTGAAAAGTCAAAGTCAAAGTCTGCTTTATTGTCAATTTCTTCACATGTCAAGACATACAAAGAGATCGAAATTACGTTTCCCACTATCCCATGGTGGAGACAAGACATATTTTACCAATTAGGTCCACAGACAAACATAACATTCAAGTAAAAAATATAAAAAAGTAAATAAGAAGGCACATACAATGAAGAAATAAGAGCAGCAAAATTTGGGTTGAAATTGTGCAATTGTGCATACAGTAGACAGTCAATATAATAGTGCAAAAGTCAGGCCAATAAATGGCTGAGGTAGTTCTGTTTGACCTAAGTAAGCAAGTGGCATAGTGGTGCAAGTTATGTAAGAACAGCAGTAGTGTGTTCAGAAGTGTTTTCAGGACAACAGGGCAACAACAACAAGTTGCAAAGTGTGCAAGTGGAGTAGTGCAAGTGGAGTAGTGCAAGTGGAGTAGTGCATTGTGGGTCCAAAGTCTAGGATGTTATGTAGCTGAGGGAGGGGGGGAGAGAGTTCAGCATCCCAACAGCCTGGTGTATGAAGCTGTTGGTGAGTCTGGTGGTGCGGGAGCGCAGGCTTCTGTACCTCTTCCCAGAGGGCAGTTGATCAAACAAATTGTGAGCGGGGTGACTTGCATCACTCACAATTGTGGTCGCTTTGCGGGTGAGGTGGGAGGTGTAAATGTCCTTCAGGGAGGTGAGTGAAGCACCAATAATCCTTCCAGCTGTGTTCACTATGCGCTGCAGGGCTTTCCTGTTGTATTCAGTGCAGCTTCCGCCCCACACAGCGATATAGCTGGAGAGGATGCTCTCAATGGTGCCTCGGTAGAATGTGGTCATGATGGCTGGTGGAGCACTTGCTCGCCTGAGTTTCCTGAAAAGATATTCACAAGAGTTTTGTCTTTGAGGATATGATTTGCACAACTGTAGAACCATTTTGTACCTGTGGAATTAATTTGTTTGTGTGCAAAAAAAAAAATGGGTACCTGCAGAAATGTGTGCACTTGTGAAAAACATTTGTCCACAGGGATTTATTTTGAATGTGTGTGGAACAGCTTTATAGCTACAGGCAATAAAGGAACTTATGTCTTTGCACATACAATTAGGTAGCAATTGGGAGAAGTGTGACATGTATCTTTCGTATGTACCTGTGTGTGTGTGTCAAGTCAAGTCAAGTTGCCAAAAACGCTGTTGCTAAAAGGTAGACATTTAGATTTCACTGTCTGTTGTACAAGATATTGACAGCGCAATAACCATAAACAATGTGGAGAAGAAGATCCCCTGTCTCGGTTGAAACATGCCCCATAATCACATCCCAATGTAGCAGTACCAGACTCTCATTCTGACTAGAATTGAGTATGACGACGTCAGCCTAGTTAGACCTAGTGTCACACCTAGCGTCACACCTTATTTAGTTAGTGCAACAGCCTAGTTAGACCTAGCGTTAGACACAGTTTTTAGTTAGTGTCAACAGTCAACAGAAAGACCTATGCTGACATTTTCCTATTTAGTTCCCCATTGTGTCAGCCTTGTTAGTTCTTTATGTTCAGTTCTGTTACACCATTATTTCAGTTTAATTTGAGGGTTCTGTTTTGCCCGTTGGCTGAACTTTGGGTGTTTGGCTGCCCTGATGGTTGGACCACCAACACATTGTGACATTTTTAGTTAAGGGTTGCATTTGGGTGTTTGGCTGGAGTGACATTTTGTGAAGTCATTAAAATTTTTCCCTAAACCTAATTTTAAAAATGTCTGTCTCCTGACTTTTTTGCTATGTACAGTATAATCCCTGATTTAAGTTTCTTCAAAATGTACAATTAAATTATTGATTGCACTTGAAAACAAGACCAGTGTTTTAACCCCACGACATGGAAGGATTA
Organism: Alosa alosa; assembly: GCF_017589495.1. Classification (NCBI taxonomy): domain Eukaryota; kingdom Metazoa; phylum Chordata; class Actinopteri; order Clupeiformes; family Clupeidae; genus Alosa; species Alosa alosa. The sequence goes on from NC_063204.1 coordinate 734,823, forward strand.
TGAGCCACTGGGCCCCTGGGCACAGACATGAAAAGTATAAGTATATATATACTTTTTTGATCCCGTGAGGGAAATTTGGTCTCTGCATTTAACCCAATCGGTGAATTAGTGAAACACACTCAGCACACAGTGAACACAGTGAGGTGAAGCACACACTAATCCCAGTGCAGTGAGCTGCCTGCAACAACAGCGGCGCTCAGGGAGCAGTGAGGGGTTAGGTGCCTTGCTCAAGGGCACTTCAGCTGCGGCCCACTGGTCGGGGCTCGAACCGGCAACCCTCAGTTACAAGTCCAGAGTGCTAACCAGTGGGCCACGGCTGCCCCCTACCCACCTGAAAAAGGTAGTAGCTCAGTAGAAAAAATTGAAAAATAACCCGTTAAATGATGACTTCTGGCGAGTTTTGTGGAAAGAAATGGACAGATTGAGACTTATGAATGTGTGTATGAGTGTACGTATGTATCAGGGATGGAAATAGCCTAAAATATTTTTTTCCACCTACCATTGTGACTGGTGGATTCCAAAGTCTACCAGCCACTAGAGATACAGTATGAACATTTGATGAAAAATCATGACCAAAATGATCACGGTTATTGGTATTGCAATATGATTAAAATGTGCTGACTTTTCTTCTAAACCTACCATCAATGTTGGACAGAACTCATAATTGGCCTGCCCTTCACGCCCAGTAGCAACAAATCTAAAGGTCAACAGAACAGCTATAGTGTCATAAAAGTGGTGTGGCTCCTTTAAGACTCAATCCACTGGTGTGAGTTCTGGAGCCATCCAATTGTATCTATTCTATCCTACATCATCTGATTTTAATATTATATCTAGGCTACAGTATATTTAACATTTAACATTTATTTTCTATTTGGCCTGTTATGAAATTATGCATTGACCAATATAAGCACACTTTTTTAAGACACTTAAATACATGCATGCTTAGCATTTTGTGAAAACAAATCATTATGGCTACATCGACAAACTCTTAGCCATGAGCTATATATCCTCTGATTTTAATATTTACACATATGTAGGTATTTAAACACAGCTCAGTTTTAAGACACTTAAAGCCCAAAATTGGAGACCATATAGAAATTTGCTACCATTTCAAAACCGGATTACTCTGGAACGGCTTAAGGTCTGCTGTTTATTCTGGTTTACGGTTTGTCATGTGTGGAACGAAAAGTTTGTGAGATATTCCTCCTATAGGAATTGAAATGAGCGCAGAGCTATAGTAGCCTAATATGATTATTTCTTAAAAGTTAATTTATTTTTCTCGCGAACCGTTTATCGCAGCAAATAGCGGCTATAGCACCTTATAAAAGATGAGAAAAAGTTATTTCATGTGATGTCTGTGAGGCTACTTCGCGAGTAGTTCCTAGAGAAGAATGGGCGGCCACACTTTATGTCGGTCTGCCTCATGTCTAAATAGCAGCGTGTTCCGTGAAGGTGTCGCGGACCGGATTAAAATAGCCTATTCAGCGAATCAACAATCAGAGAAAACTGCGCTGAGAACGTTGTAGGCGGATATTAGACCTACCTGCTGTTGGTCTAGACATATGTATGCCTTAAACTCGTATCCTGTCATTTAGAAACAATGCTGTGGTCTAGTCTAGTCATCAACAAAAAATGAACGGATTGCAAAAAAAAAAATGGATTTGGTGTGACATTTCTTGCGTGTGCGTGAGAGCGTGAGATTGGTGCTGAAAGAGTGTCACACCAGATGCGTGAGAGTTGGCAACCTTGAGTTAGTGCAACAGCCTAGTTAGACCTAGCGTCACACCTTATTTAGTTAGTGCAACAGCCTAGTTAGACCTAGCGTCACACCCTATTTAGTTAGTGCAACAGTTTTGTAGTCTGAATTCTTGCTGTCAGCAGAGGGATAGCAACAGAAAGATGAATGCTGACATTTTCCCGTACACTGTAATTCCCCTATTGTGTCATTTTGTTAGGTCAGTTCTTTATGTTCAGTTCTGTTATGAGTTAGCATTATCTTCAGATTTAATTTGAGTTGTGTTCTGTTTTTCTGACCGTTGGCTGAAGGCGTTACCAGCCCAAGCCTGCCCTCCTCCACTCAACTCCCCCCCTGCCCTGATGGTTGGACCACCAACACATTCTTACCTTCCTGCTTTAAGGTACACGTACAGAAACACAAACATGGGTGTTATTATGTGAAACTTGTAAACATTTGCTCCCTCTCTGTTAATTCATTATAAAGTATAAAATCCTGCTACTCACTTCCAAAGCCCTCCATACACATGTGACCTCTGTCAGGTCCTCTGGCCCATTAGGGATGCTGCTCTGTTAGTGATGCTGCTCTGTCTCGGCCATAATCTACTTGCTGTCCCATTGGGGTTTGATTTGTGAAAATCTGGGACATTCGCGTTCAACTCTATGGAAGCCCGTTTCCTCCACTTGAAAAAAAAAACTGCCAGATACTAAGTCCAAACTATGAGATTTAAAGTCATAATTATGAGATATAAAGTCTTAATTATGAGATATAAAGTCGTTATTTTGAGATTATTAACCCAGGAAGTAAACCCAAAATGTCATGAGCTGTTGCTGTGTTCTGCTCAGTTTAGCTAGTTGTAGTTTAGACATAAATTTTTGACTTTTATCTCAAAAATGTTGACTTTTTTTCTCAGAAATTCTGACTTCAATCTCAGAAAATATTTCTGACTTTGTTTCTCGAACATTTTGACTTTTATCTCGAAAATTTTGACTTTTATCTCAGAATTTTCAAAAATATTTTCTCTTCATGTGGCCCTAATACGCTTCTGTAACGGATGCCAGCTAGCTTAGCTGTGCTTGTGGAACGTTGGTAAACCTCACTCCCCAAAGCCTCAAGAGTGCTGCTGGCATGCGAGCCAGTAGCCTGGGCTATTGGCTCAATTGTTAGCGCGCTCGCCTCCCGATCCGAGGTGCTGCTGTTCACGGGTTCGAGTCCGGGCGTGTGCAGGGCTGAATCGCGCAGGTTCAAAACCAACGCAGGTTACACTTCCGTATCAATACAAGCCTGTCCCAACAAAAGCCTGTCGGGACGCTAAAATGTCCTGGTTTACACCAACCTGATCATTAACTAAACCCTTTTAGAAAGAGTATAGCCTTAAGCGTCCGCCGTATGATTTCGATAATGTGTATGCGCATGTGTGTCAGTCAATCAGACAGTCTGCATATTAATCTTTGCAGCCAACCTTACAGTGTATCTCTGTAAACATTGCATTTTAACGGTCAGGACAATGCAGAAGAGAAAGTCATCATTCTGAAAATAACCTATTGCTGTGAGTTTTGTTTTCAAATGTTTTCATGCATGTCTGGATAACGGGTGGGGAATGTTTAGGAGACAGACTATCGTAAATCCTCAAATTATGGCTATTTACTTAGGCTGCGCAAAGAACAGCACCTAAACAGAAGTAACATCAATCATTACATTTAAAAGGTCAACATAGCTGATCGCTAGGATTTAACCATTAAACTATGCTACTAAACTAGCCTAGCTACTGATAGAGACGGTTGTGGCTAGATGGGATACAGCTAAGAACGGAAGTTACGTAACAGATAGTGAAATCTCGACGATACCAGAGCCCGTTTACGGACGATGTTGTTACGATGGCAGCTTTCTTCTCGTCGTATCGGAGTTTTGAGAAGTACCTCAGGGATTACGAGGAAGAAACCATAACTAAGTTTACAGTCTTAACTAAAGACCACAGTTTTGGTCAGGATGGTGAGTTCAGCTAAAAAAAATGTCCATTTAAATCTATAGTCTAGCTGTTAGCTTAGCATTGTATCGCCAAGTTTGTGTGTGTGTGTGTGTGTGTGTGTGTGTGTGCGCGCGTCTCCCTCTCCCTCCTGTGTCATATAAAGGCCAATGTTTGTGGTTTTTTTTAGAAGTGGGGTTTGTTGGTTTGTAGTGGACACCTTCTGCTAACCAGTGCCTAAGGCTGCAGATTAACTGTAACACTTTACTGAATTTCCCCTGGGGATCAATAAAGTATCTATCTATCTATCTATCTATCTATCTATCTATCTACTGAAGTACACAGCTACTTAATCTTACTAGTTACTTAATCTTACAGATCCAAAAGCAGGTCTGAAAAAGATAATGTGGGAGTTAAAATATGTGCCATTTGATGGGACACCCTTTGAGGTAGTTGGGAGGAAGATCTATTCCTGCCATCAAGGAATAGATAAACATAAAAAAGAGAAGCAGGCCAGACAACAAAAACTGTTATGTAAATGAACAGGCATCACCAATCACCATCATGTTTACCCAATAGTTCTGTTTGTCATCCGGTTTCTTCCATATATAATTTGCATGTTTTTTGTCTTAGCTTGATGACCAAGCAGACCACAATTACAGAGAGACGCGGTGTCTTGTGCAAGACACCAAAAAACTTGACTGTCCAGCAAAGGTCAATGTTTTCCACATTATCAGGTTCCTTGACTACAAGGTATTTACCGAGGTATTAGACAAGAGTATTGGGACACTGGTATTTTTAGTAACCCTTTGGGTGTCTTTCTAACAATATATTTATTTAAAGGTGCAACGTGACCAAGAACAAAAGGTGCAACAAAATCTGAGATAAAGTGCTGTGTGTTTGCGCTTTACAGACAGACCCGTCAGCAGTACATTTTGAGGAGCAATATGTGGCTTGCTTCCCAAATGTTGAGGAGCATGAGAACCATCCTGTGGTAGGACAGGTCAGTTGCAATAAGTAGATTTTAGTTTAGTAGTTTATTGTAAGGACTGACTCCAAATATGCTTTTTCCCACCGATGGCGAACCATCAGTTATGTCCATGTGTGTTTACATGTAGAACTGCTAATTTAAAGAGTTACAGGCATTCCCTGATACATGATATCACTGATTACTTTAGGCAGCTGAAGTCCGTGAGCCAGTGGATCCTAGGGTGGAGAGGTACATTGAGCATTTAGCTTTGGCTGGTGTTAGAACAGTGAGTGAAGTTAGGAGACACTCCCCCTCCACAAACAAGGAGTAGGTTCTTCCCTCTGGACAAAGACATACGCAACATCATCAGGACAGTGAAGGAGAGGAGAAGACAGTCAGGTGTTGACCAAGTCAGGTAACATAGATGTTGATAGGAGATGAAAATCACAAACTAGCTGCAAGTTTGAGGGCCTTATAAGACCTCCGACCTTATGTAGTTATTGGCCATGTACAGTGTTTCCTCTAGATTTTATTTTTAGCAGTGGGGGCAGGCCAGTCCGCAAACTCCCAGCTCCACCCCCATCAAACCGGGTTGCCGGTTCAAACCCCGACCAGTAGGCACGGCTGAAGTGCCCTTGAGCAAGGCACCTAACCCCTCACTGCTCCCCGAGCGCTGCTGTTGTAGCAGGCAGCTCACTGCGTTGGGATTAGTGTGTGCTTCACCTCACTGTGTGCTGAGTGTGTTTCACTAATTCACGGATTGGGATAAATGCAGAGACCAAATTTCCCTACTTATTTTTGCAGAGAGAATGTGCAGGACTGAGCGGCATCTTTCTCAACTGTCAACTCTGCCTCTCTCAGGTCCTACCACGACCATTACGAGGACTTCCCAGCCTGGATCGGCCTCAAGGCAGATGCCAATGGAGCCTTTGAGTGGACTGATGGTTCTGTCTAGTCTGTTCCTAATGAGTCTTTTTTCTAGTCTCTTTGATCTTGATATATTTGTCCTTAGGAAGTTTGCCCTGGTCCAGAGCATGGTTTCCCAAACTGTGTGCCATAGGGGAAAAACTCCATATAGATTCATTAGCACATTAGCAATCACCACAGTTAAGAACCACAGTGGGCGAGAGGAGGCATACAGCTGCGTCACAGGATTAAAGTAACAGGGTGGAGATTCATATAGGCCAGAGTGCAGAATTAAAGTAACAGGGTGGAGATTCATGACGGCCAGTGCAGGAACTGAATGTAATTCTGGCTGCTATGGGAAACCACTGAAAAGTAACCAACAGAGCAGTTGCATGTGTCTTTGGCTGATTAAAGGGAAGGAGGTACCAGTAAAGAAACAGAGGGCTATATGGGATACATACAGTATGTTTCCTGTGGTTTGTTGTGTTGTTTTTAGAATGGATATTCTAGGGTTTGTTCTTACTGTTTATTTTCATTGTGTTCCTGTCACTATGTACTCTTAGTGTTGTTGTTTTGTTGTTTGCAGTGACTCTTAATGGCATCTGTGTGTTCTAACCCTTAACCCTTAGAACCCGATTGATTAAAAAAAAACACACCCTTTATTCTATGTTACATTGCTCTGGAACTGTTCATCGCAGCGAGATGAAACCTTTATTGCGTGACAGAGGAGAAGTGGGGCTTTCAACGAGACCACACACTTGTCTGTACGATCAAGTATGAAAATAAAACAAAATCATGAAAATAAATCAAATTGCATCATATTTACAGTCTATACTTCTCTGCGTTCACCTGCGCACCCATTACTCTCGTTTGAATTACCCACGAACCTGTGATCGCATAGATATGGCAAGCATATCAGATGAAAGAGGAGACACAGGGCTATCCATTTGTACCATGTCAATCATAAAACAGACGAAGTGACTGCAAAATAATAACGCCCTTTACTGATCTGATAGATATGCCACGTATGTCAGATGAAAGGGAGACATCATTTGACCAAGTACATCCTTCTGGGCTATACAACAGACGAAGTGACAGCAAAATAATAACTTCAATTAGCTGGACTTACCCCACGTTTTTGTCTGTTTTTGTGGCAAAGCATGTTTATAATCCGGTTTTGAGATCCTAGCAAATTCCTGCATGGCATCCAATTCAAGGCTCACATTGCATCCCAATTTGTTCAACAAAGAAACACCTTTTTTGCCTTTACTTTGTTCATGGCAATGCAGTAAAAAGTTGTTGTAGAGATTCATTATGAGTGCATACACCATAGGCACACGCAGGCTAACACGCAAACTCTTTTCAAGGTCAGATCAGTTTGTGTCAGAGAGCGCAGAAAGGTCATTTTTCATCACTAAATAAAAAAATGCCATGTCTGTAAATTGCTCAGTCCCAGAGAATCCCTCCACCATGGCAATGATATTGCCAGATTCAGGACAGTCTGCTATACACACACATGTAAGGCAAGTCGAGCTTCCAGCTTGCAGTGGTGAGATACATGTCAAAATATAAGAATTTTTATAATACCCCTTTTGTATTTTTTTTATTTTATTACAGTTAATTAATTAATTACAAAATTAAATAAATGCAAGTATTAATACATGACATTGTGGCAGATTTGGGTAGCCTAGATTCTGCTGAAAAAACAATATATAGCATGTGTGTATGGCACTTACAATGACCAGAATAAATCCTTCTAACTAAAAGTAGTGAAAATGCCCTTAAAACAGTACCCTGCCCATAAACCTTTGCAATCCCTGCTGGTTTTCTTCCAGCTCTTGCTGGTGTAGCTGGTTGGGCCACCAGCTGGATATGCTGGCGTGACCATCTGAGGAAGCTGGTCATGCTGGTGTGACCAGCTTGTCACTTACTTGACTTGATGTGTGTAAAAAGATCACAATATCCGTGTTTTGTCACCATAACAATGGCAGCAGGTAGTGTCTGTGTTTTGTCGCCATAGCAATGGCAGCAGGTAGTGTCCATTTCAAGTGTGCTCTCTGATTGGTCAAGTTCTGTAAACATTATCCTAATCACTGCATAATTGATGTCCTCACTGTGTTTGGAGAACTGTGGAACATGTCAAAGAAAGGCAAGGTAAAAACAGTGTGTATGTGTGTTTATTTGTGTGTGTGTGTGTGGGTAGGGGGGTTGAACATAAAAAAGGCAGTGTGTGTGTGGGGTGGTGGAGGGGTAAAACAGTGTTTGTGTATAGATGTGGTAGGAGAGCTGTTGAACTTGTCAAAGAAATGCAAGGTAAAAACAGTGTGTGTGTGTGTGTACATGTAGTTTGAACATGTCAAAGAAAGGCAAGGTAAAACAGTGTGTGTGTGTGTGTGTGTGCGTGTACATGTAGTTTGAACACGTCAAAGAAAGACAAGGTAAAACCATTCTTCTCCATCTCCCTTTGGCTTTTTCTGATGAGTGTGGATTTGTGTCACTCTGTCCTGTGTGTGTGTGTGTGTGTGTGGAGACATGTAGGGGCGATCTGTTTGTAATTGTGTGTGTGTGTGGAGATTTGTAAAGGCACTCTATTTGTCCGGGTGTGTGTGTGTGAGAGAGAGATAGTGTGTGGAGAGGTGTAAAGGCACTCTTGTTTGTCCTGGTGTGTGTGTGTTAGTTAATGTGCAGGCAAATGTGTATGTCTGCATTTGTGTATGTGTTTTATATAACAATGCTTAGCTATTACTTGGTCCTGGTAACTGTGACAGTGTGCACTCAAAAAAATGTTGGGTTAAAAATAACCCAAATATATTGCTGGTTAACTATTGGACCAACACCACATTGAGTTATCCTAACCCAATGGTCTGGGTACATTATTAAACCCAGCAAGTTGGGTATGATTCTAACCCAAAACGCTGGGTTATATCTACACAACGTTAGTTAAATTGGCACAATAGACAAGGGTAAAGGTAACCAATGTGCTTTGGCAGACGCCTTTGTCCAAAGCGACACACAAATACAAAACAACATAATATTTAAAATTGAACAGGAAACAGATTAGGATGTTGGTCAAACTATAATAAGGAAAATAGTGATATTAAACAACAATATCAATTCAATCAATAGCCTAATAAAATAAGCAATGAAAATGAGGGGAAAAGCAATAGTAAAACAATAATGTCCATTTAATCAATAATATAAAAACAATGACATGGTAAGACTACATTAAGGAGAATATCAATAATAAACAAGAATGTCAAATGAATCAACAGCCTAATGAAAATAAAACAACATTATACAAACCATAACACATAAGAAGCGTTTAAACAACTAAGTACATGTTGAACAGGAATGTCTTTAGACCCCTCTTAAACGACCCAAAACTACCACAGGAACGGAGAGCACTGGGCAACTCATTCCACCAACATGGAACCACTGAGGAATAGAGTCTTGAATTAGACCTAATTTGTATGACTGGTCGACATAACAGACGCTCATCAGAAGACCGCAGTGGGCGGTTGGGGATGTAAGGCTTGATTATTGAAATAAAATAACTAGGAGCAGATCCAGTCAGTGTCCTATAGGCCAAAGTGAGAGATTTAAATTGAATTCTGGCTACTATAAGGACCCAATGGAGAGTAACTAGGAGAGGAGTTACATGTGTCCTCTTTGGCTGATTGAAGACCAGGCATGCTCCAGCATTCTGAATCAGCTGTAATGATCTTGTTACACAAGCAGGTAAACCAGCTAATAGTGAATTACAATAGTCCAGCTTAGAGATGACCATGGTCTGAACAAGAAGTTCAGTGTGGAATCTTGTGTCAGATAAGGTCTGATCTTCCTAATGTTGTAAAGCATAAACCGACATGATTTTGCAATAGAAGCTATATGCTCAGAGAAGTTAAGTCGGTCATCAATTACAACGCCCAAGTTTCGTGCCAATCTAGTTGGGGTCAGTTAAGTTGAGTCAAGCTGGATGTTAATCTGTTGGGGAATAGCTGTTTTAGCTGGAAACACCAAAAACTCAGTTTTTGAGAGATTAAGCTGAAGGTGCCGATCTTTCATTCAGGCTGAAATATCCTTAAGGCATACAGAAATCCGGTGGGAAACGCTAGAGTCATCAGGTGGGAAAGACAGGTAAAGTTGAGTGTCGTCTGCATAACAGTGATTGTCAAATCCATGGGAGCGAATGGTCTCACCTAAGGAAGTAGTATAAATAGAGAAAAGCAAGGGTCCTACTACTGATGCCTGAGGCACACCTGTGGTGAGGTCATGAGACTTAGATACCTGTCCCTGCCAAGACACGTTGAAAGAACGCCCTTTAAGGTAAGATTCAAACTAGGGATGCACGATATATATCGGCGGCCGATATATTATTAGCCGATAAGTGAAAAAATGAAAATATTATTATCGGTCCGATAACAGAATTCTGGCCGATAATTTGCGCCGATCCTAATATAGGCCGAGTCCTAATATAGGCCTACGTAAGGTCCGTCTGGCTACACTGAGCTAGCCTACTTGAGCTTGCTGGCTATACTTTTTCCTCAATATAATGTCAGCGGTGTGAATGTATTTCACCACTCAACAAAATCTGTGGATATGCGTTCATTTGGGAATCTGTGCATCTCAAAATCCTCTCGTGAATGATCCGCCATTTAACCTTAACAGAGCGGAGCTCAGCCCTATCTAGAGCCGTCTTGTGCTGGTGTGTTTATACTTTACTGCGCTGGTCGGGGAAACAAATAAACAAACTCGTTAGTGGGACGAGTACATAAGTAGGCCTAGTTCTAAGTTGTGTTTTAGTATTATATTTGCATTACTTTAGCTTGGGTTTTGTATTATTATTTTATTTTTTATTTTTTTATTTCTTTATTAAAGACATAATACAAATATACAACTGAAGATAATACAAAAGTGAAACAGTACGGTTACAATTATACAAAATAAAATTACAAGATGCACAAAACAAAGACAACAATTAATAAGTAAAAAAAAAAAAAAAAAGAGAAAAGAAAAACAGGAAAAGGAAAAAGACAATTAACAACATTATTGTTAATTAACAAGGGGAATTAACAAGCACATTATTGTAATGTTTAAGCAATGTTGTAGCTTTTATGTTATCCAATCTTTTAACAATTTCAAGAAAGGACTCAAGTTCAGCGCTAAATTGTTGTACATTTGGGGTGGCTAAAGCAAATTTTTGCTTGTGTATATAAAACTTTGTCATCAAAATAACAAAATTACAAATAAATTCTAAGCTAGTGTCTTCCTTATTCTCATAGTACATAAAGACATCTTTCAAATAAAATTGAAGATTAGGGTATTTCCCTGAGAACCAGTGGCTCACAATGTCTGCCCATAACTTAGTAGTTATTGGACAACTGTAAAACAAATGTGTCAAAGTTTCGCTATGACCCTTACAAAATGTACATATATCTTCAGTCTCACAATATTTAGAAACAAGAAAATATACTGGATATATTGTGTGCAAGATTTTAAAGTGCACCTCTTTGACTTTGTTACTTATGCAGTACTTAAAGGGAGTTAACCAGGACTTACGCCAGTTAATGGGCCCAATTATTGCACCCCAGAAGAACTTCCCCCTAGGAGATATCTTATTTCTTTCCTGAAGCACAACTCGAATATGTTTGTTACTGCACTTCTTGTCAGTAATTGGAACGCCATTTAGAGAAAGTGTAGAGAGAGTAATATTAACTGCATTATAACAAAGATGACTTTTAAGTAGCTGTAACAAGCCAGAAGGGATAGCCTTTGTTACCATCTTATATTGTTTGAAAGGTAGAGGGAAACAATGTTGAGCCATGAATTGTTCATAAGACAGCACATCCCCTTTGCCATCTAACAAGTCCACAATACGATTGATACCCTTTTCATACCAGTTTTGAAGAAAGATAGATTTGTTCTTGCTGATGATCTTACAGTTATTCCAAAGAAAGGCACAATGTGGGGAGAAATTGTGCAGGTAGCAGATTTTCCAAGATAGCAGTGCTTGTTGGTGAAATTTGGACAACTTAATTGGAAGTTTGGGTATCGAGTAATCACATTGTAGCAGGAAATGTATACCACCAACCATGCTAAAGACATTATGTGGAATAAAGTTCCAAATAGAGAGAGGACTAGACAAAAGCCTCTTAATCCAGTTCACTTTAAAGGAATAATTCAGGTCAATAAAGTTCACTGCCTCAAGTCCACCCTCTCCTTTACAGTTAGTGATTATCCCCTTTTTGAGTTTAGCTGTTCTGTTCTTCCAAATGAAATTAAAGAATAACTTATTTATCTCTTTGCAAACAAAATCATTAACAAAAAGACAGAGAGAGGGATAAACAAAACATGATAACCCTTCAGCTTTGGACAGTAGAACTCGTCCAAAAATGGACACATCTCTTATTAACCAACTATTCAGTTTCATTTTAGCCATTTTTAACCTGGAGGAAAAATTAAGATTCTGCCTTTCAATATTGTTATTAGTGATATGTATACCCAAATACTTCACTACAGACCGCACAGCTATGTTACAGATAGAAGTCTCTGTCATTCTGTGTAAGGGTAGCAAATCACATTTGTTCAAATTAATCATTAAACCAGAGGCCTTTGAAAATTCTTCCACTAAAGCAATGACTTTAGGAACTTCATCCTTATTTTTCAAAAATAAGGTGGTGTCATCATCCAATTGAGAAATTTTCAACTGTTTACCAAAAATGTCAATCCCTGAGATACTGTTTTCTTCACGTATGCTTATAGAGAGTAACTCAACAACCATCAAAAATAAAAAAGGAGAAAATGGACACCCCTGTCGCACTCCACGACTGATACTGAATCTTTGTGAAGTGTTATTTCCAAGAATAACTACACTATTTATATTATTATAAAACATTTGTACCACATTAATAAAACTGTCGCCAAAACCAAAAACTCGGAGTGTTTCAAAAAGAAAATTGTGTTCAATGGTATCAAATGCTTTAGAAAAATCCAGGAAAAGTATGAGACTATCTATTCCAACTGAGTGAGCATAATCTACTAAATCAAGAATAAGTCTAATGTTGTTACTAATGTGTCGATTTTTCATAAACCCAGTTTGTGATTCATGTATAATAAAGTCTAGACCTTGTTTTAATCTGTTTGCATAAGCACTTGCTATTATCTTATACTCAATAGTAAGAAGGCTGATTGGTCTCCAATTATCAATCATTAAACTATCTTTACCCGGTTTGGGAATAAGTGTTATGATGCCTTGTTTCATAGTGTCCGTCATTTCTTTATCAGAAATACATTTATTAATCAAGGCACAGAGATGTTTTTCAAGCAAATTCCAGAAATGTACAAAAAACTCTGTGGTGAGTCCATCTATACCTGGCGACTTACCCTTTTTCATTGCCATAACAACATTTTTAATTTCACTGGTAGATAGGGTAGAGTCACATAAATCTCTAAACTCACGTCCTATTAAAGGTGTTTTCCCTCTAACTGTTTCAAGAAAGCTTTCAATGTCTGTATGTTTAGATTGATAGAGTTCAGTATAGAACAGAGTGACATGTTCTGAGATTTGTTTAGGATCAGCACAATAGCTGTAACCGAGTTCCTTTGGGCATTCCTCTTTTCAAGTGTGAAAAAGTAGCTAGAGTTCCTTTCACCTTCCTCCATCCATTTAACCCTTGATCTGATATATGCACCTTTTGCTAATTCCAAATAGTGCTCATCAAGTTCTGTTTGGATAAAGGCTAACTCCTTCACATCCTCCTCAGTCATTTGTGCCTTCTGCTGGAGCATGTTGAGTTTAGCAATGAGATTCAACTCAGTTTGGGCTTTATTTCTCTTTAACTCTTTACTCCTTTTTATAGCTGGAATTCTGACTTTATATTTAAAGAATTCCCACTGACGTTTAATGTCTGTGTCAGAAGAGTCATCTAACTGTTCTCCAACTAACTCACGAATTTGAGAATTAAACAGTGTGTCTTTAAGGAGTGTATTGTTAAATTTCCAGTAGCCTCTTTGATTAGATACTCTGGCATCTTCCAATATCAGTTTAACAAGTTTATGGTCTGACAAAGGAGAAGGTTTATGTATAATGTCCTTAACATAAGGCAAAGCAGTGGCGGAGATTAGCACAATGTCGATTCTAGAATGCAAAGTCATAGCCTTATTAGCCCATGTAAAATCCACCTTTCCAGGATTAAGAAAACGCCATGCATTAACAACAGACAAATTTGTGCAAAGATCTGTAATATTGCTATTAATACTATGTAACCTGGGGTGAGAGGGGTATCTATCCACTGAATCATCCAGACACTCATTGAAATCTCCTGAAATAATAATGTATGGGTCACTGTATTTGGAGGAGTTCTCCTGCACCAACTTAGTTATTTCCGCGAATAAGATTCGATTTTGAGAAACAGAGTTATACCCATAAACATTGCAAACAACAAAAAAACATTGTCCACTTTGAGAATCAAGATTATCCATCGACCATCCTCTGAGGTAAACACCTCTGAACTTGTGCAACAGTATCATAACTCCAGCAGAGTGAGTGGTCCCATGGCTGAAGTAAGCAGAGCCCCCCCATTGGGACTTCCAGAACTTAACATCTGAGTCAATAGAATGAGTCTCTTGGCAGAATATTATACATGCATCAGAGTGTTTACAATAAAGAAAAAGTGCTTTCCGTTTAATATTGTCACAAATTCCCCTGACATTTAAAGATGCTAAACTTAAAGAATTAAACTTAAGAACCATATGAAATGATAATAATAACTAAAAGTCCAAAAAGACTTAGCCTAAAAAACTTCACCTACGGAATGCAACGCCGTATGTGCTGATGATCCATTAACCTGGCTTCTGGGCCAATCCTCTTGAGTCGTCTGCATAAGAGCCATCCAAATTAATTCTTCTCCCCTCCACGAATGCACATGGACCTCGAAATGAAGCCTTTTTCCCTTCCATCCTCGCCTTTTGGACAAAGGGCCAGAGCAGATCTCTGGCAGCCTGATCTTCCGGAGAAAGCGCTTCAGAGATGCGTAGAACTTTAGAAACCAGGTAAGCGTTGTTTTTGGCTTCCTTCCAGATGAGGTCTCGGTGACGGCGCATGGAGAACAGTACTATAATTGAACGTGGCGATTTCGCTTTAGGATTCTTTCTGCCAACCCGCTGAATGATATCAACTACATCCTCAAGTTTGGCTTTCATACTCGGTGCAACGTTTTGTAGGACCTCAATGGTACGTGCCCAAACATCTTCACGATCATCCTCCTTCAGACCATGCAGTTTGAGCGACCACTTTCTTGTGTAGCGCTGAGAATCTGCTAAATTGGCTTTTAATGTAGAATTTTCATCTCTCAATTTCCCAATTTCTCGCTCCATTGCGTTTATCTTAACATCATGTTCGCTGACATTTAAGACCAGCTTTTGCACGGTGGAAGCGAGTTTAAAGGGACACAATAATAATGTCTGCTGGGCTAGAGGAGTGTGTGTGTGTGTGTTGTGCTCGGTCAGCTTCGAGGATGTAATTTCTGAAGTTTTCTCAATGGCAGCTATCTTAACAAAGGTGTGGTCCATCTTGTCGCTAATTCCCTTTATAGCTGCCAGAACGTCGCCAGCATTAGCCGTGGGTAGGGGTTTACATTCCATGTTACTAGCAGAGTTTACATCAGCTTTGGCTCTCTTCGAAGGAGGGCATTTATCAGGTGACTCAGGCAACAAACAACGAGGCCATTGTGGTCAGACTGGGCAGAAGGGGTATCGGCATCAAACCACTCCGGGTCAGGCTTGTGTTCTTGAGAGGATGCCCTGCTTCTTTCTTTTTCTTTCTTAGACATTTTCGATCGAGTTTTCTTCCTTCCTCTGCCCATTAATCAAATAAACAACTCAACTGACTTTTCTCAAGTAGCCACTACATTAAACAAGTGACAAAATATCAGCACATACTGCAAAAACTCCCTAAACCTAAGGAGCGCGTGGAAATATGCCCGACCACTTGGACGCCATCTTGGAACCCCCGGGTTTTGTATTATTACCTAGAAATATGCTAACCATTCGTGCTTCAGTTCCAGACAGGTCATCATAATAAGTTATTAAAACCTTCGGGGCTAACGCCTTTCATTTCTGCTGCAGCAGGTTGTGCGCAACAGAGTAGACGGACATAAGATACAGTATGAGGAGTTGCAGCTTTATTCAGTTACCCGCAGTTGAAACTAAGCCTAAGTTTCCCTCACAAACTCTGATTTGGTCGCTATACTGTAGCTTATTCCAAGGTGAGCCGTTTATGAGCGTTTAGTCCTAAATGAAAACCATTCAAACTCTCTAGCCACTCACTCGCAATTCACTGACGAAGGGTTCACTTAAAGGAACACGCCACCCAATGTCAGTAGTAATATATGTTCTTACCTTAACTTTCACGAGTTGAGTCATACCTCTCCCGTGTCGGTACGTGCACTCAAACGCTCTGGTGCGCGGCTGGACTGTGTTAGCATGTTGCTATGCTAGCGGGCTTTGCCGTAACTAGCCGTAGAAGTAATCAAAAACATCGTATTCCCGACTTAAATACAGTTGCACGAGTAGTTGATAGAAATGTCTACGGCCACGCAACATGAAACGTGGCGATTTTCCAAGCGAATAAACAAGAGAACTACAATGTGTGGCGCAATAGCACTTGGGAGTACTTCGACCTAGTGTAGTAGTTTTGTTAACACAATTGTAGATCCTATCCACCACAGAGTTTAGAATCCATGCTGGATCGACCCTCAGCCTCTCCCTCCCCTTTGAGCGAGAGAGAGGCACACACACTAGAGATGCGCTGATGGGCTATTATTTCAACCATAACTGCATAGCAAAACTTATCATCCATCAGCCATCCATCAGCACCAAAGTTTTTTTGACCAATTTTCAAAACCGCACCCCACCATCCGCTGGTTGTTTTAATGTAGGCTATATGGGTGATGCAGCGCTGCTGACGTGAGGCTAGAAAGCCCTTGCCTGTTCTAGAAAGACTGATCTAATGCAGCAAATATATTAAAAGGCTAAAGTCGTACATTGGCTATGTTGTAGCCTATCCCTAGAATATCAGCAGCAAACTCAGCCTCTGTCTCGCAAAACAGTCTCCAAATAAAACGCACATAGGCCTGTTGCCTATTCTGCCAGCTTGTGACAATATATCGTCCAAAATGCTTGATTGCATTGCATTCTCCACATTTTTAGCTAAATTTTCATGTACCACATCATCATTTTTGTTCAGTGAATCTTTTGTAAATTGCTTTACAATAGCGTCGGGCCCTTGTCAGCAGCCTTCGGCTTGCCTCTTGCCACTATTCACTCCTTGTCTTCCGATGTCATTTCTGAGTCATCTACAGATGTTTACACACATTCACCTCCCTAAATAGAACCAACTTGACGTTGACTTCAACCTGTGTTATATCCTAGATGAGACTGCCTGGGTTATTTTGTTTCGATATTAGCCTATAAAACACATAGTAATTGTAGCCTACCATTCAGGGAATAGGCATTTAAAAGAGAGACAGAGAGTGATATGACTCAGAAATGACATCGGGCGATGGCAGTACGAGATGTTCAGAATGTAAGAGCTAAAACTCCTACAAACTCAATAACATCCACAGCGGAAAAAGAAGGTAAGAAAAATAGTCGGAAAACTTAGATGTGTAAGAAAACTTAGGCAAGCAAGCAAGTTTGGCGGTTGTTACTAAAAATGTGAACATGCACGTTGCACTGTTGTGCGGTGGACTTTCAGAATGAATGGAGTCGGAGTTTCTTTAATATCGAGGCTTCATATAGTTTGTCCGATCGGCCTGCTATAAAATGAATTGCGCTGTCTGACTGAAAAAGAAAAGACGCGCTCTCTTCCCGTGCAGTCAAAATGAATGGGAGTCTTCAGAACAGGCTTGTCAGTCACCCTGACATAACAGTGCGTAAAGTAGCCTATAATGTCAATGACTATTTTATCAAGGATTTCTTTCTTTTTGCAAAAAATAAAGTACAATAGGCATTAATTAGTAGGCCAGGAGCATGTTGAAATTATGTGGCAAATTGCGTTTTTTATTACAATGATAAAATTGTAAAAGGATGTGACCGAAGCTGAGGCAAGCCAGGCAATAGACCTATAGGCCCGAAGGTAATTGTAAAGCAAAACAGGGTAGCTATGTGTGCCCGACCGATTTGAGGGCCGTAGCTATGTGTTGGATAATCATAGCTAAGTGTTGGATAATCATAGCTATGTGTGTGTGTGTGTGTGTGTGTGTGTGTAGAGTATAACCATAGCTATGTGTTGTGTGTGTGTGTGTGTGTAGTGTGTGTGTGTGTGTAGAGTATAACCAGAGTCATTCACTCTGTTCGTCGGAAGACTATGAGAGTAGGCCGCAGACTTGTACATTCCAAAACATACTGTAAGCAGTGCTAGCCGTGTGTGTGTGAGAGAGAAGAGGAAGGGAGGGAGGGAGGGCCTTGTTTTTGGGCTGCTGTCTGGGAAGAAGAGAGACAGCTGGGAGGGGGAGGAGAGCAAGACAGGAAGAGGGGCAGAGAGGAGAGAGGGGGCAGGGGGGCACGGACGACAGGCAGAAAGAGTGAATGAGAGAGGGAGGAAGAGTGAGAGAGAAAGAGAGGAGAGAAGGGGCAGGGGAGCACGGACGACAGGCAGAAAGAGTGAATGAGAGAGGGAGGAAGAGTGAGAGAGAAAGAGAGGAGAGAAGGGGCAGGGGAGCACGGACGACAGGCAGAAAGAGTGAATGAGAGAGGGAGGAAGAGTGAGAGAGAAAGAGAGGAGAGCAGCTTTAAGAAGTTCCACCCGCTGAGTTGAAGTGGGAGACAGAAAGGCACACAAGGAAAGGAGTGGAAGAGGGCAGGCGACGTATAGCCTGGAGAAATCACAACGCACTCCCACACAACGGCCCCCCCTCTTCAGAACGCACTCCCACACCACAACGGCCCCCCCTCTTTGGGCCAGGGTGGGGCAGCCAACGAGAGACATGTACCTCTCGGCCAGTGAGGACTCTGACGGGGTGAGTTTGGAGACGCGGCCTCTTGTACCCACTACTCTCCCACATGCACCATTTCACTCTCTTGCTCACTCTCGTCTGAGTTTCACAGCACTGATTCTCTCTCTCTCTCTCTTGGTCTCTCTCTCTCTCCCCCTTGTCTCGTATCCCTGTTTCCCTCTCTTCCTCTCGGCTGCCGGAGGAATCGGCCCTTTTTCATCGAGCTCAGTTTGGAGAACACTGTTGGTGTGTGATGGTGTGTGTCCAGTGTGTGAAGAAAACTCAGGGTTGGTGGTCAGAGTTAGGGTTTGTCTTTGAACAAAGTGACGTTGTGTTGGTTGATTTGGTCACAGTTAAGGTTCGTATGTTTAACAAAGTGACGTTGTGTTGGTTGATTTGGTCACAGTTAAGGTTCGTATGTTTAACAAAGTGACGTTGTGTTGGTTGATTTGGTCACAGTTAAGGTTCGTATGTTTAACAAAGTGACGTGTTGGTTGATTTGTTGCTCGAGTTGCTTACTGTTGGGTTACTGTTGGGTTAGGGTTACTGTTGTGAGTGAAAAGTAACAGAAGCTTGTGTGGCCAGTTTGGAATGTGTTGCATAAGAACCAGAGACCCAAACACACGCTCCACACACACACACACATTAATACTGAGCACTCAGAAGACACACAATCCTTTTCAAACACTTTAACAAACTTTCATCCCTAAGGGTTCACCCATTACCTCTAAGGGGTTGAATTTCCCCTTGGGGGTTGAATTTCCCCTTGAATTTCCCCTGGGGATCAATAAAGTATCTATCTATCTATCTACTTCATGAAAACATGTCCAGTGGATTACGCTTATCCAACGCTCCATACGCTTATCCAACCCCCATATGCTTATCCAACGCGTATCCAACCCTTCAAATGCTTATCCGACACATATCCAACCTTCCATCTATAATTCTGAATGGTCTAAAAATGCTTCCAAAAAATCAGCACCTGAGTTGTTCCATTGGTGATGTCCGAGTTATGGTTAACGTCAGAGTTAGGGTTAGGGTCAGAGTTAGGGTTTGGGTTAGGGTTAAGTCTCTGCTGCAAGTTGCCAAGCATTTGTGTTATGTTGTAACAGTTTCAAACAGCCTGAGTGTTTGAAAACATCTAAATAAGTGTTAAACATGTTTCAATGATTCATCAGTTATAAGTGTAGAACTACAGTTGATTTGGGATTCAAAAAAGTAGAAAATAGACATAACACACAAGAATCAGCACATCATGAGAATTTACTACAATATCTAGATAGATAGATAGATACTTTATTGATCCCCAAGGGGAAATTCAATATCTAGCTGTTTTTTGTATAGAATATTGCCATTAGTCACAAAAATGATATTCTGAATGATGTCTAAGCCTTTTTACACCTTTGTTTAAGGCTTAACCCTCATACTGGACATCGCAGTACAGGCTCTAACCCTCAGGCAGCGTATAAAATTAACTTTTAAGGTGTGAATACTTACCGGCCAAAATATATTTTTACCGGCCACAAATTTTTTATAATAGTAAAATGGTATGACATTCTGTTAATTGTCCATCAATTAGTTAATTGTAAGTAGGGACCTATATTAATGACTGTTTTCTGAGGCTGTTAGAAGAAATGTTATTTATTTTCAATCTCATCATACTGTATACAGTACACGTTACACCAGCATGCATTGCACACAGCATCGGTCATTCCTGTGAGACCTTGCACAGTTGGTGTCGAAGATATTGATTCGGCTGACACAGTAGCAATCGTAACCGCGTTGGCATCTTTCGTGGTCTTTGATCGTCTCTACTTTCATATTAGTGTTGCCGATAACAAATGAACATGTACGATGTGTTGAGTATTTGTCACAAATGCTGCAAGTCATTGACTTTTGTCACACTGTTGTATATTAGCCACTCTCTCCTCACCCCTGTTTCTGAAAAGCGCCATCTTTCACTGCATTTTCTTTTTGTATGATTCTCAGTTGTATGATTATTTTCGGCATTTCTTTTGACTGGCTGTTTTACACCGGCAATATGTCGCCACATACTTGTTAACATTGCTCCGATGATCTCTGACCGTCTCTGACTATGGAGTTACATTTGTTCCACTTTTATGAGCGAGATGTAGCACAATTTGAGCGCAAAAGCGCATTTGAGCGCTGACTGACAAAACCAAACAAACGCACTTACATTTTTCGAATGTTGTTGAGTGACGTGGACAACCAGGGACAAATTCGAAAAATAAAACGCGAATCACACCAGCTGTCGTAATGTGTTTTACACCAGTAGAAGGCTAGTCTTGTGTGTACAGTACTAATAATTTATTGTTGAAGCAAGGAAGAGGCGTATTTTATCAGCCGGCCAATGGCGAGTAAGCCTATTTTTTTATCCGCCAAATCATATTTTTACCCGCATTTGGCGAGTGGCCGGTGCTAGTTTTAAACCCTGCCCTCAGGTATACTGGATATTGCAGTAAATACTCTAAACCTCAGGGGAAGTGGACAGTGACCTCACATGACCTTTCACCTTCCACATTGGTAGCAATGTTTTCCACTCCTCCCTAAATTAAAAATAAAACAAAATCAACTCAGAAGGTCTTGGTACATTTCAGAACAACAAATAAGGTCATACTCCACTAGACATGAGATTGATGCCTTTTCCCAAATCGATAATCAGAAAATGTTCCTGATGATTGTTAATAACTATCTGCACTTTTAATTAGACAAAACAGGCTGCTGCCTTCAGGCTTCTCAACATGCCCTCCATCATCTTTTCAGACCTACAGCCCAGAGACACCAAATCACGGCCAGAGCGCTGGCATCTTTCTGTGAGGTCCAGCAGATGGCCAAATTGTGTTGTTCCCGCACCAGTTTAAAGGGACACAATGTTTCCTAATATGTCACACTCTGCGGTCTAGTAGGGAGTTTCCTAATACGTCACACTCTGCTGTCCAGTAGGGATTCAAGAACAAGGGTCCATTGAGGCCATAGTGCTCTGATCGTGACACCCCAAAGTGTCCCCAGGCCTGAAAAACTGAGCTGTAAACACTCGTTGCTTAGTCTGAGCAGTACCAGTGTGGGGTACTAAGAACAGAAACAGCTCTCTATCCAAGAGCATCTTAGTCTGAGCAGTACCAGTGTGTGGTACTAAGAACAGGAACAGCTGTCTATCCAAGAGCATCTTAGTCTGAGCAGTACCAGTGTGTGGTACTAAGAACAGGAACAGCTGTCTATCCAAGAGCATCTTAGTCTGAGCAGTACCAGTGTGTGGTACTAAGAACAGGAACAGCTCTCTATCCAAGAGCATCTTAGTCTGAGCAGTACCGGTGTGTGGTACTAAAACAGGAACAGCTGTCTATCCAAACAGAGCATCTTAGTCTGAGCAGCACCAGTGTGTGGTACTAAGAACAGGAACAGCTGTCATCCAAGAAGCATCTTAGTCTGAGCAGTCCAGGAACAGCTCTCTATCCAAGAGCATCTTAGTCTTGGCCCGCAACACTGCCAGACCGACATCCACCTACAGTACGGGAGAGAGTGAAAGAGAGTTTGTGGGAGAGAGAGTATATGAGAGAGAGTATATGAGAGAGAGAGAGAGAGAGTATATGAGAGAGAGAGATATGAGAGAGATATGAGAGAGATATGGGAGAGAGAGAGAGTATATGAGAGAGTATATGGGAGAGAGAGAGTATATGAGAGAATATGAGAGAGAGTATATGGAGAGAGAGAGAGAGAGTATATGGGAGAGAGAGTATATGAGAGAGAGAGTATATGAGAGAGAGTATATGGGAGAGAGAGTATATGAGAGAGAGAGTATATGAGAGAGTATATGGGAGATGAGAGTATATGGGGAGAGAGAGAGTATATGAGAGAGTATATGGGAGGAGTATGGGAGAGAGAGAGAGAGTATATGAGAGAGTATATGGGAGAGAGAGAGTATATGAGGAGAGATATGAGAGAGAGAGAGAGAGAGTATGAGAGAGTATATGGGAGAGAGAGAGTATATGAGGGAGAAGTATATATGAGAGAGTATATGAGAGAGAATATGGGAGAGAGAGAGTATATGAGGGAGAGAGAGTATATGAGAGAGAGAGTATATGTATGGGAGAGTATATGAGAGAGAGTATATGAGAGAGTATATGGGAGAGAGAGAGTATATGAGGGAGAGAGAGTATATGAGAGAGTATATGGGAGAGTATATGAGGGAGAGAGAGTATATGAGAGAGTATATGAGAGAGTATATGAGAGAGAGAGAGTATATGAAGTAGAGAGAGTATATGGGAGAGTGAGAGAGTATATGAGAGAGAGAGAGAGTGAAAGAGAGTGGGCATATGCGAGAGAGAGAGCGCATATGAGAGAGAGAGAGAGAGCACATGTGAGAGGGAAGAGGGTTTGGAGATTACAGCAGGAAGGTGCAGTGAATGATGGGGATTACAGCAGGAAGGTGCAGTTAATGATGGGGATTACAGCAGGAAGGTGCAGCAGGAAGGTGCAGTGAATGATGCAGGCAGCTCTTAGGTGAGGATGGAGTGGGATAGAAAGATGCCCAGGTGGGCTAGATGAGTGTGTGTGTGTGTGTGCGGACCAGAGGGTGGGCTAGAGGAGTGTGTGTGTGTGTGTGGACCAGAGGGTGGGCTAGAGGAGTGTGTGTGTTGACCAGAGGGTGGGCTAGAGGAGTGTGTGTGTGTGTGTGTGTTGACCAGAGGGTGGGCTAGAGGAGTGTGTGTGTGTGTGTGTGTGTGTGTTGACCAGAGGGTGGGCTAGGAGTGTGTGTGTGTGTGTGTGTGCTGTGGACCAGGGTGGAGCTAGAAAGGAGCGATGTGTGTGTGCGGACCAGAGGGTGGGCTAGAGGAGTGTGTGTGTGTGTGTGTGCGGACCAGAGGGTGGGCTAGAGAGTGTGTGTGTGTGTGTGGACCAGAGGGTGGGCTAGAGAGTGTGTGTGTGTGTGTGTGGACCAGAGGGTGGGCTAGAGGAGTGTGTGTGTGTGTGTGTGCGGACCAGAGGGTGGGCTAGAGGAGTGAGTGTGTGTGTGTGTGCGGACCAGAGGGTGGGCTAGAGGAGTGTGTGTGTGCGGACCAGAGGGTGGGCTAGAGGAGTGTGTGTGTGTTGACCAGAGGGTGGGCTAGAGGAGTGTGTGTGTGTGTGTGTTGACCAGAGGGTGGGCTAGAGGAGTGTGTGTGGACCAGAGGGTTGGCTAGAGGAGTGTGTGTGTGTGTGTGTGTGTTGACCAGAGGGTGGGCTAGAGAAGTGTGTGTGTGTGTGTGTGTGTGGGACCAGAGGGTGGGCT
The DNA here is from genome assembly GCF_017589495.1 of Alosa alosa. NCBI lineage: Eukaryota > Metazoa > Chordata > Actinopteri > Clupeiformes > Clupeidae > Alosa > Alosa alosa. The sequence goes on from NC_063204.1 coordinate 758,685, forward strand.
AGAGGAGTGTGTGTGTGTTGACCAGAGGGTGGGCTAGAAGTGTGTGTGTGTGTGTTGGACAGAGGGTTGGCTAGAGGAGTGTGTGTGTGTGTGTGTTGACCAGAGGGTGGGCTAGAAGTGTGTGTGTGTGTGTGTGTGTGTGGGACCAGAGAGGGTGGGCTAGAGGAGTGTGTGTGTGTGTGCGGACCAGAGGGTGGGCTAGAGGAGTGTGTGCGGACCAGAGGGTGGGCTAGAGGAGTGTGTGTGTGTGTGTGTTGACCAGAGGGTGGGCTAGGGGAGTGTGTGTGTGTGTGTGTTGACCAGAGGGTGGGCTAGAAGTGTGTGCGTGTGTGTGTGTGTGTGTGTGCGGACCAGAGGGTGGGCTAGAGGAGTGTGTGTGTGTGTGTGTGCGGACAGAGGGTGCAGGCTAGAAGTGTGTGTGTATGTGTTGACCAGAGAGGGCAGGCTGAGGGGAGTGTGTGTGTGTGTGTGCGGACCAGAGGGTGGGCTAGAGGTGTGTGGTACGGACCAGAGGGTAGGCTAGAGGTGTGTGTCGTGTGTTGACCAGAGGGTGGGCTAGGGTGTGTGTGTGTGTGTGTGTGTTGACCAGAGGGTGGGCTAGAGGAGTGTGTGTGTGTGTGTGTTGACCAGAGGGTGGGCTAGGAGGTGTGTGTGTGTGCGGACCAGAGGGTGGGCTAGAGGAGTGTGTGTGCGTGTGTGTGTGTGTGTGTGTTTTGGGGACAGAGGGTGGGCTAGAGTGTGTGTGTGTGTGTGTGTGTGTGTGTTGACCAGAGGGTGGGCTAGAGAGTGTGTGTGTGTGTGTGTGTGTGTGTGTTGACCAGAGGGTGGGCTAGAGGAGTGTGTGTGTGTGTGTGTTGACCAGAGGGTGGGCTAGAGGAGTGTGTGTGCGTGTGTGTGTGTTGACCAGAGGGTGGGCTAGAGGAGTGTGTGTGTGTGTTGACCAGAGGGTGGGCTAGAGGAGTGTGTGTGTGTGTGTGTGTTGTGTTGACCAGAGGGTGGGCTAGAGTGTGTGTGTGTGTGTTGACCAGACGGTGGGCTAGAGTGTGTGTGTGTGTGTGTGTGTGTGTTTGCGGACCAGAGGGTGGGCTAGAGTGTGTGTGTGTGTGTGTTTGCGGACCAGAGGGTGGGCTAGAAGTGTGTGTGTGTGTGTGTGTGTGTGTTGACCAGAGGGTGGGCTAGAGGGTGTGTGTGTGTGTGTGTGTTGACCAGAGGGTGGGCTAGAGGAGTGTGTGTGTGTGTGTGTGTGTTGACCAGAGGGTGGGCTAGGAGTGTGTGTGTGTGTGTGTGTGTTGACCAGAGGGTGGGCTAGAGGGTGTGTGTGTGTGTGTGTGTTGACCAGAGGGTGGGCTAGAGGAGTGTGTGCGTGTATGTGTTGACCAGAGGGTGGGCTAGAGGAGTGTGTGTGTGTGTTGACCAGAGGGTGGGCTAGAGGTGTGTGTGTGTGTGTGTTGACCAGACGGTGGGCTAGAGTGTGTGTGTGTGTGTGTGTGTTTGCGGACCAGAGGGTGGGCTAGAGTGTGTGTGTGTGTGTGTGTGTGTGTGTTTTTGCGGACCAGAGGGTGGGCTAGAGGGGTGTGTGTGTGTGTGTGTGTTGACCAGAGGGTGGGCTAGAGGAGTGTGTGTGTGTGTCTGTGTGTGTGTGTTGACCAGAGGTGGGCTAGAAGTGTGTGTGTGTGTGTGTGTGTGTTGACCAGAGGGTGGGCTAGTGTGTGTGTGTGTGTGTGTGTGCTGACCAGAGGGTGGGCTAGAGGAGTGTGTGTGTGTGTGTGTGTTGACCAGAGGGTGGGCTAGAAAGTGTGTGTGTGTGTGTGTGTGCGGACCAGAGGTGGGCTAGAAGGTGTGTATGTGGTGTGCGGACCAAGAGAGGGTGGGCTAGAGGGAGTGTGTGTGTGTGTGTGTGTGTGTGTGTGCGGACCAGAGGGTGGGCTAGAGGAGTGTGTGTGTGTGTGTGTGCGGACCAGAGGGTGGGCTAGAGGAGTGTGTGTGTGTGTGTGTGGGACAGAGGGTGGGCTAGAGGAGTGTGTGTGTGTGTGTGTGTGTGGACAGAGAATTGGGCTAGAAGGAGTGTGTGTGTGTGTGCGGACCAGAGGGTGGGCTAGAGGAGTGTGTGTGTGTGTGTGTGTGTGTGTGTGTGTGTGTGTGTGTGTGTGTTGACCAGAGGGTGGGCTAGAGGAGTGTGTGTGTGTGTGTGTGCGGACAGAGGGTTGGGCTAGAGGGGTGTGTGTGTGTGTGTGTGTGCGGACCAGAGGGTGGGCTAGAGGAGTGTGTGTGTGTGTGTGCTTGGACCAGAGAATTGGGCCCCTAGAAAGGAGTGTGTGTGTGTGTGTGTGTGTGTGCGGACCAGAGGGTGGGCTAGAGGGAGTGTGTGTGTGTGTGTCTGTTGGACCAGAGGGGTGGGCTAGGAGTGTGTGTGTGTTGACCAGAGGGTGGGCTAGAGGAGTGTGTGTGTGTGTTTTGTGTTGACCAGAGGGTGGGCTAGAGTGTGTGTGTGTGTGTGGGACCCAGAGGAGGAGGGGGAATGAAGAGAGAGACGTGAGTAGGGGAGGAGGAGAGAGATGCAAGTGGAGGATGTGGGCTGTGTGAGTGGAGGGGAGGGGAGACGTGGTGCTGCTGGGGAGATGGGTTGGAGGCTCCTGTGTTGCTGTTGCGTTAGCATCTGAGACTGATGCTGGGGAGATGGGCTGGAGGCTCCTGTGTTGCTGTTGCGTTAGCATCTGAGACTGATGCTACACGGCTGTGGGGATGGGGAACAGGGTATGGCGTGGGGGTAGCTCACAGGAGACAAGAGCTCGCTGTGATCTAGACAGGAGAGCTAGGACTGCTGATCAGCAACACACACATAGGACTGCTGATCACCACACACACACACACACCAGCAAAAGCAGCTGCTTTCATGGATTTGTGGTCCAGCGCAGCCACGACGGCTCCTCACCGACTGCTGCAGCAGGAAGGAGGTCGCTGATGAGTCTTCAGAATCAAAGCTACGTGGAGTCAGCATGCGTGCACACACACCTGCAGAGGAGAGGCTCATCGCTGCTGACCCATGCAGTCCCCCTCAGAGAGAAGCATGTGACCTCTGGACATCACATGCCCGATAAGAACACTCTGAGCTCAACAGAAAGCTCCCGGCTGATACTTATTATTACATTACATTTAGCAGACACTTCTTGACCAAACTTATATCCCTGGATGGTGATCCACTGGGGTGATACTCGTGCCCTTGGATGGTGTTCCACTGACTCTGGAGCCTGAAAAATAGCTTTCAAATGTGCAGTGTTATGTTTCACCAGTGGTGCTAGCAATAACATGCATCTGTGCTAGTTGTAGCATTAGCAATAACATCAGTCTCATGGCTAACTAAAGAGCTTGTAGCAGCATCATTGCTAACAGTAAAGGTAGTATGTCTGCCTGATCTGGCAGAAGTGTTAGTAGTAGCATTAGTGGCAGGGATGTTGCTAGCTTAACTATTATGTTAATTGCAATGCTAACAGTAGCAGCATTGTAAGCAGTAGTGATTGGACATCTGCAGATTGTGGTGCCTATAGCTTTTCTTTTCAGGTTTGAAGATGCTGATAGCACCACAACACTGCAGAGATCTCTGTGCCATTAGATGTGTTAATGGTTTGGTTAAGAGAGGCCATCAGTAGCTTAAAATGAATCAGGTGCCTTTGGGGCCGCAGCTGTTGCTTCCCTGTTGCATGAATGTTAGTTGACACCCAATCAAATTAGTGCAAACTGTAGCCAAGTCAGTACTAGCACCCAGTACAATTATCCTTGATCCAGGGTTAGCTTGTGCATTAGGGTTAGCTTGGCTAAACTTAGCTGTGCATTAGGGTTAGCTTGTGCATTAGTGTTAGCTTGGCTATGCTTAGCTGTGCATTAGGGTTAGCTTGGCTATGCTTAGCTGTGCATTAGGGTTAGCTTGGCTATGCTTAGCTGTGGGTTAAGGTTAAGGTTATCTTGGTTGGGCTCAGCGATGATATTCTTGACATCTGTATAGTAATGATAGTGTGGTTGCAGGTCAAGTTGCAGCATTAATGCTGGTTTGGTCAGCTGTGACTTCACTGATCAGGTGTGATCTGATTGGCTGATGAAGGCTTCCTGGATCAGACTGCTGAAAAGAGCAAAGGGGGGGCAACTGAAGAACTCTGACATATGTGTAAGGCCCTGTAATGTGTGTGTGTGTGTGTGTGTAAGGCCCTGTAATGTATGTGTGTGTGTAAAGGCCCTGTAATGTATGTGTGTGTGTGTGTGTGTAAAAGGCCCTGTAATGTGTGTGTGTGTGTGTGTGTAAGGCCCTGTAATGTATGTGTGTGTGTGTGTGTGTGTATGTGTGTGTGTGTGTAAGGCCCTGTAATGTGTGTGTGTGTGTGTGTGTAAGGCCCTGTAATGTATGTGTGTGTGTGTAGGCCCTGTGTATGTGTGTGTGTGTGTGTGTGGAAGCCCTGCCATATATGTGTGGTTATAAATCAAATGTATTAATACAACTACCGTAATAATAATGTGCATTAAAGGCCCCTACAATATTAATATTATGTGTGTTCTATATAGACCTATAATAATAGCTATTATTATTATTATTATTAATATTAAATGACTACAATATATATTCTATTAATAATAATATGAACCTATATTAATGTGTGTGTGTGTGTGTAAGGCCCTGTAATGTATGTGTGTGTGTAAGGCCCTGTAATGTATGTGTGTGTGTGTAAGGCCCTGTAATGTGTGTGTGTGTAAGGCCCTGTAATGTGTGTGTGTGTGTGTGTGTGTGTGTGCAAATTCCCTGGTCCTATGTGTGTGTGTGCAAATTCCCTGGTCCTATGTGTGTGTGTGCAAATTCCCTGGTCCTATGTGTGTGTGTGCAAATTCCCTGGTCCTATGTGTGTGTGTGCAAATTCCCTGGTCCTATGTGTGTGGCAGAGGGAAAGACACGGTTACAGGGAGTGCATGAGTTAGACGTCTAGTACATAATGAAATGTGTGTGTGTGTGTGTGTGTGTATTAGGCCCCTGCAATGTGTGTGTATGTGTGTGTGTGTAAGGCCCTGTAATGTGTGTGTGTGTGTGTGTGTGTGTGTAAGGCCCTGTAATGTATGTGTGTGTGTAAGGCCCTGTAATGTGTGTGTGTGTGTAAGGCCCTGTAATGTATGTGTGTGTGTGTGTAAGGCCCTGTAATGTGTGTGTGTGTGTGTAAGGCCCTGTAATGTATGTGTGTGTGTGTGTGTGTTCATGTGTGTGCTTTGAAATGTAGCATATTTCCCTTGTTGACAAAAGGAGTGTGTATAAACATCTATGCAAATTCCCTGGTCCTATGTGTGTGTGTGCCAATTCCCTGGTCCTATGTGTGTGTGTGCAAATTCCCTGTGTGTGTGTGCAATTCTTGATCTATGTGTGTGTGCAAATTCCCTGGTCCTATGTGTGTGTGTGCAAATTCCCTGGTCCTATGTGTGTGTGTGTGTGCAAATTCCCTGGTCCTATGTGTGTGTGTGCAAATTCCCTGGTCCTATGTGTGTGTGTGCAAATTCCCTGGTCCTATGTGTGTGTGTGCAAATTCCCTGGTCCTATGTGTGTGTGGCAGAGAGAAAGACACGGTTACAGGGAGTCTGTGGAGTTGAACTGATCTGGCACGCACTGCTAATGAATAATGGAAATGTGTGTGTGTGTGTGTGTGTGTGTAAGGCCCTGTAATCTATGTGGCTCTAGCACGCACTGCTGATGAATAATGTATAGATGTGTTGCCAGGGAAGCGAATAGTGCATGTGCACGTTACATGCGCTTGAGTGGCGGATGCTGTAATGTTTGCGTCTGTGTGTGTGGTATTGAAAATGCACAATTGTACATTTCAATTCTCTTAAACATACAGAGGGCAATGTACTTTGTGTTGGACAAAACATGTCTAAACATGTCATGTAATCTAACCTATAAATGCGGCTCCCCTTGTTGAGAGAGGCTTTACCTGCGTCCACCTGTGTCCAGTGAGGACCTGTAGAAGCACACCTGTGTCTGTCGGGCTCATCGTTCTGACATCCCATTATTCCGACGACTCAGTAGACTGATTGTTCCGACATTCTAGTCCAACAGCCTGGTGTTCAACAGCTTACAAAAACCAATCACCTTCAGTGTCCGGTCAACCCGTGCTGCAATCTTTCACCCACAGCTGTCTCAATTCATTTCATTCATTTAGGACATATCCAATAATTTGGTTCTCTGGTTATAGTTGGACTGACCCCTGCACTACTGACCCCACACTACTGCACTACTGACCCCTGCACTATGATGTCCAGAGCTCACTGGGCTTTGTGTTGTTGGAGTCTTGGGCTGTCTGACCAGACCAGCGCAGATCTGTTGGATTATTGAGTTGCTGGAACAATGGCACTGGATATGTTGTGTTTTATCTGATGTGTGTGTGGTGTGGTGTGGTGTTTGTGTGTGTATGTGTGGTGTGTGTGTTGTGTGTGTGTGTGTGGTGTGTGCGTGTGGTGTGTGTGCGTGTGTGTGTGTGTGGTGTGTATGTGTGTGGTGTGTGTGTGGTGTGGTGTGTGTGCGAGCGTGTGTGTGTATGTGTGGTGTGTGTGTGGTGTGTGTGCGTATGTGTGGTGTGTGTGTGGTGTGTGTGTGTGTGTGTATGTGTGGTGTGTGTGCGTGCGTGCGTGTGGTGTGTGTGTGGTGCGTGTGTGTGTGTTCCAGGGCTCAGCAGACTCATACACCAGCCGTCCATCTGACTCGGACGTGTCTGTAGAAGATGATAAAGAAGCCGAGAGACAAGCGCAGACGCAGCTAGACAATGCTAAGGTAACACACACACACACACACACACACACACACACACACACACACACACACACAGAGACAAGCACAGACGCAGCTAGACAATGCTAAGGTAACACACACACACACACACACACACACAGAGACAAGCGCAGACGCAGCTAGACAATGCTAAGGTAACACACACACACACACACAGAGACAAGCACAGACGCAGCTAGACAATGCTAAGGTACACACACACACACACACACACACACACACACACACAGAGACAAGCGCAGACGCAGCTAGACAATGCTAAGGTAACACACACACACACACACACACACAAGCACAGACGCGCAGACGCAGCTAGACAATGCTAAGGTAACACACACACACACACACACACACACACACACACACACACACAGACAAGCTAGACAATGCTAAGGTAACACACACACACAACACACACACACACACACACACACACACACACACAGAGACAAGCGCAGACGCAGCTAGACAATGCTAAGGTAAACACACACACACAACACAGAGACAATAACAGACGAGCTAGACTTACATGGTAAACACAGACAACAGAGACAAGCGACAAGGAACAATGCTAAGGTAACACACACACACACACACACACACACAGACAAGCGCAGAACAGAAGACAATGCTAAGGTAACACACACACACACACACACACACACACACACACAGAGACAAGGAGGCAGACAATGGAAACACACACACAACACACACACACACACACACACCAAATGAGGGACGATGGGGCACACACACAAAGACGGGTGACAGGCAGGTAACACAAACACACATGTATGGGAACAGGCAGCTAGACAAACACAAGGACAATACACAAAATGTGCAGCTAGACAATCAAAAAACACACACACACACACACAGAGACAAGCACAGACACAGCTAGACAATGACCCAGCTGGCCAATGCTGGGTAACACACACACACACACACACACACACACAGTGCAGCAATTTTGAAGGTGCATTTCTCACACCCACACACAAACCAAGCTAGATAGATAGATACAGTAAATATATAGAGATAGAAGGTTTGGCTTTGTGGAACTATAGGCTACATGGTCCCTCGCTTTAGATTGGGGGCTGCAAAATGTACTAAAAATAGGTAAGAGGTCTTATAAAGTATTAGTTATCCACCTCTTTGTCTTATACACCATTAACAAGCTGTTTGTTAACACTTACAAGCTGCATGTTAACTGTTAACAAATATTCTTGCAAGTAACTTAAAGGCTGTTTGTTAACACTTACAGTGGGCAGTGCTTCGGACTTCCCAGCTTCCCTCACGGTCCCAGACGGGATCACGGACTTTAATTTGTATTTTCCAGTGACTCTGCAACCTGCAACAACCGCAGAGGTCTCAAGTGAGCAGGGTGTTTCGTAAAAGAAATGGAGCTGGAAACCATACACAGACTTCACTACAGACTTTAGCAGACTGGTTTAGAAATAATTTAATAGCCAAAATATGCCTGCCCCGCCCCTAATAAAGAAATATTTGGTTAACGGCGAAAGTGAATCCGCTTGCATGTCAGAGAAGAAGCATGGGACAAATTAAACATTCTGGTTTTCTCCGAAAAGCAATCGATGATAGACAGACATCATTTGGACAAAATATAGAGCATATTAACCTCCGTTGCTCAGCCAAATGCCTTCCTGTTAGGCCCTGTTATCACAGAGTTACAGGCGATTTTTGATGGTCACTTAAAAGTTTACTTCATTAAGCGTTTATTTTTGATTATTAAAGAGTGTTTTTCATTTAAAGGCTTGACTTTGTGCTTATTCAGAAGAGCATTTAGTGCTCTCCCCGATCCCAGACGTTCACATTGCATGTTTGTTTGTAATGGATGCAGAGGCAGGAGATATTTTGAAAGTGAGGGGACCAAATTATGAACACAAACCCATAGTGAGATCAGATTTCCAGATATCGGATCGCCACCTCTGGCCCACTTTAGAGACCATCATATTTTAAACTTGCCAAAATATTAAGATAATACCATTGATTGTTTTCTAAATATTTTTTTGATAAAATGGTCAAAACTGTGAGATGAGCACAACGCCAGATCTGTCCTCAGACCAGCTTCTTGCTATGTGCAATTCTATGAGATTTATTTTTTCACACTACTTGGGCCAATGGTAGAATTCTCTAAAAGCAACATGATGTTGATATTTTATGAAGCCATGAATGAATCATCATGCCTATGATCCAAACATAGACTACATGATCAAATAGCCTAGTTAGGCCTACAGTACCTAAATTGTCTGGTATAAAACCAAATCAACTCTCCACTATGTGTCTGCAGTTAATATTTATGCAATGTTAGAACATGTTGGCTTAACAAGTTACCAGTCCAGAACACACAGAAAATTTGCAACAGAAAGTTGCCTTTATAATCAACTACTATTTGTTCCAACAGCATTTAAACAAAGCATTTATAAAATTGAAAAAAAAAAAAAAAAAAAAAATATATATATATATATATATAAATAAATAAAAGAAGTAAAATAAAATACTGTTACTGTAGTAATGTACCACATTATCCCAAGCTTCAAAGAGCTCCCCATGTCTGTGACAGGCAGGCGTGACACCGCTAAATTCTCAGCTTGTTTATACCCCACACTGAACGCTAAGAATGGCCCATCACTCTGGGGTGTAGTAGCCTACTCTCTGGGATTTATGCACCAAGGTAACTGAAGTATCCAATTTGTGTCTTGAAATTATGTTTGAAATAAATGTCTTAGAACAAAAACTTTGGGTAGGCCTATAGACTTGTATTTTATAGTTAGGCTAGTGAAAACAAGTTGATCAGTTGGCTAGTTGAGTTTGTTATCAATAAACATAACAGCTAATGTCATGTTGAGCAGGAGATAGGCTACCATAAATCCTCAAATTATGCCCGGGATTGATTCTATTTATAGCCGGACAAATAAAGGCAGGTTCCCATATTTGCCTATACCATACCAACAATTGCCATCAGTCCACCAGCACTAGAAGACATTGCTTCGATTTAAGTCAATGAAATAACACCTCTTCTTAATATTTTATTATATTATTGGTTGGATTAATAAAGTCGTTTTCCTACCATGGGTCTCCAACACACGTTCCTAAGCTCATTGTCTTGCCGCCCCTTTCGAGCTAATTGCCAGGCTGAAGCCTACTACATTTAAACACAATCGTTGCGTGTCTCAAGGCATTCCAGCCTACGAATTTAATAAAAAGTAGCCTACTAAATCATGCATAATTAAAACAATAACTCAATTTAGGCTACTTGGCTAATAAAAAAAGGTTTCTATTACAGCACAACCCTATTCAATGAATGGCTGCCTTGTCTAAGAATAAACAGCGGTGGAAATCCCGACACTTTTTCAACTGCATGAAACATAACAGTGAACCATCAAATATCTCCCAGAGTTCAGTGCCCATCAGTCCCAACATTTAGCAATATAATCAAACAGTCCAAAAGTAAATTAGATCCCAAACCAAACCGAAAATGTTATGCTTTTGATAGCCTACAGTATGCCGCTCCAAACGAAATGCATCTCTAATGATGGTTGTTGGTAGACAAACTGGCTTCAGATATCCAACAGAGTGAATATGATGAATATGAGATTGTGCAGTCTTACAGTACTGTAGATGGCCGTGGTTAGTGATGTGATGCTGTTAATGGGGAGTTTTACATAGTTAGCGCAAACCCTATAGGTTATTATTTATTTAGCGTACCTATAAGGCTTTCCTTATCAAAAGTGAGGGGGACGACAGCCGTCTCTTCAGCGCTGCGGGGGACATATCCCCCACGTCCCCCGTGCCCTCTGCGCCCCTGAATGGATGCAACCGCGAGATACGCTTGTCATAGGCGCCGATACCGTGGGTGCTCCGTCTCTCGGGCACCCACTGAAAACATCGAGCACTCACGTGTGCCAGCTCACATATGTTGCTGTCAATTCCCTACTCCATATACTAACCACCAATGAGAGCGAGGAAAATTCCTGACACTTCCCACCTGAAGAATTAACGCAAGGCTTTGTCGGGTCTTCAGCCCCGAATGTTTAAAAAGTATATAGCCCTGAATATCATTTTAAAAGTAGTCTGACAAAGCTTATCGTTTTGTGACAGCTAAACACTGGTACCTCATAGAACGTCTATAACATAGCCTAGGTCTATGATCATAAAGTACGCCCTTTTACCTGCCAAGGAAATTACTGCATTCTGCTAGTCGCGGTATACATCCATACCAACAACAACAGCTTAAAAGAACGGCTCTTAGTGAACTGTACCAGGCTGTCAGTGAACAACAGGCGCACACCCAGACGGTTTCACCATCTTCACTGGAGATTTTAACCATGCTGATCTCAAAACTGTACTTCCAAGCTACACCAGCATGTTGATTTTCCAACAAGAGGAGATAACATCCTGGACCTGGTCTACACTACACACAAAGGAGCATACAAAGCCACCCCCTCCCCCACATTGGACTTTCAGACCATATCACTGTTATGCTAATGCCCGCGATACAGACAAAGGGTAAAAGCGAACAAACCGTTAAGTAAGCAGGTAAAAGTGTGGCCTGAGGGAGCCTCCGATGCTCTTCAAGACTGCTTTGACACAACAGACTGGGAAATGTTTAAGCAGGCAGCCACTTACAACAACCGACAGACATAGAGGAGTATACAGACACTGTAACCTCTTACATCACCAAGTGCATCGATGATGTGACCCACACAAAAGACACATCATCACTCGGGCTAACTGGAAGCCATGGCTGACAGGGGATGTCCTCAGGCTGCTGAGGGCCAGAGACAAAACCTACAGAGCTGGGATGAAGCTGGCATGAAAACAGCGAGAGCCAACCTGTCCCGTGGCATCAAGGAAGCAAAAAGGAATACACTCACAAGATAACCACCCACTTCAAAGACAGCAGGAACTCACAAAGCCTATGGCGGGGCATTCCAGGCCCTCACGATCGGGACTACAAGCCCGCCCACAGAGCTGTGAGAGCAACATCCCTCTGCTCAACAACCTGAACCGCTTCTTTGCTCGCTTTGAAGCACAAAACAGCACCTGCCCACAGAAGACCCATCCCCCTCTACATGAGCAGCCCCTGTGCCTCTCTGCCGACAGCGAAGAGGACACTTGCTGCTATCAACACCAGTAAGGCAACAGGTCCAGACAACATCCCAGGTCGTGCGCTGAAGGACTGCGCCCAGGGGAGCTTAAGGATGTCTTCACAGACATCTTTAACACTTCCCTGAAGCAAGCCATGCGTCCCATCATGTTTCAAAGCTGCCACCATCATACCTGTGCCGAAGAAAACTGCTCCATCCTGCTTCAATGACTACCGCCCTGTGGCACTGACACCCATCATCATGAAGTGCTTTGAGCGGCTTGTCATGTCACATATCAAAGCCATTCTCCCCCCACCCTGGACCCCTTCCAGTTTGCATACCGAGCCAAGCGGTCTACAGAGGATGCAATCTGCTCTGCCCTCCACCCAGCCCTCACCCACCTGGAAAAAAGAGACTCATATGTGAGATTGCTGTTTATAGACTTCAGTTCTGCATTCAACACCATAATACCACAACAACTCATCTGCAAACTTGACAAACTGGGACTCAGTACCTACCTCTGCAACTGGCTACTGGACTTCCTCTGTCAGAGGCCCCAAGTAGTAACGTGTTGGCAACAATACCTCAAGCAGCATCACACTGAGCACAGGGGCCCCCCAAGGCTGCGTGCTCAGTCCGCTGCTCTTCACCCTGCTGGCCACGATGACTGCACTGCAACCTACAGCAACAATCACATAGTGAAATTTGCTGACGACACAACTCTGGTGGGTCTCATCACCAAGGGCGGCGAGACTCAATACAGGTTGGAGGTCGACCATCTGACCACGTGGTGCAGGGACAACAACCTCCTGCTGAGCGTCCAGCAAGACCAAAGAGATTGTTGTTGACTTCCGGAGAGGTCACACCCAACACCTGCCACTGACCATCGGCGGTGCTGTGGTGGAGAGAGTGAGCAGCACCAAATTCCTGGGGTGCGATCAGTGAAGACCTCTCCTGGACCACCAACACTGCATCACTGGCTTAAGAGAGCTCAGCGCCTGTACTTCCTAAGGAAACTCAGGCGAGCAAGTGCTCCACCAGCCATCATGACCACATTCTACCGAGGCACCATTGAGAGCATCCTCTCCAGCTGTATCGCTGTGTGGGGCGGAAGCTGCACTGAATACAACAGGAAAGCCCTGCAGCGCATAGTAAACACAGCTGGAAGGGATCATTGGTGCTTCACTCCCTCCCTGAAGGACATTTACACCACCCACCTCACCCATAAGGCGACCAAAATTGTGAGTGATGCAAGTCACCCCGCTCACAATCTGTTTGATCTACTGCCCTCTGGGAAGAGGTACAGAAGCCTCTGCGCCTCCACTACCAGACTCACCAACAGCTTCATACACCAAGCTGTAAGGATGCTGAACTCTCTCCCTCCTCTCCCCCCCTCCACCCTCAGCTACATAACATCCTGGACATTGGACCCACAATGGCCGCCTGCACTACTCCACTTGCACACTTGAACACTTGCACACTTGTACACTTTACAACTTGGTGTTGTTGTCCTGAAACACAACACTTCTGCTGCTCTTACATAACTTGCACCACTATGCCACTTTCTTTATTACTTAGGTCAAACAGAACTACCCAAGTCTTTTATTGGCCTGACTTTGCACTAGTATTTTATTGACTGTCTATGCACAATTTCAACCAAATTTTGCTGCTCTTATTTTTTCATTATTATATGTGCCCTCTTATTTACTTATTTACTTACTTTTGTGTTTACTTGAATGTTATGTTTGTCTGTGGACTTAAATTGGTTAAATATGTCTTTGTCTTCACCGTGGGATAGTGAGAAGCGTAATTTCGATCTCTTTGTATGTCTGGAACATGTGAAGAAATTGACAATAAAGCTGACTTTGACTTTGACTTTGAGGTGGTCTAACTCACAAAAGTAAAGCAGATAGAAAGAACTCACGAAATCTAGCCTACAACACGAGACAGCTTCATGCGCGGGAGAGAGGGATGCGCGACAGGTGCTTTTTATGATTGTTGGCTTCTGATGGTATCTTGCTAATTCACTGAACTGCATTGGGTGACACAAATGGTATTGCCTTTATCTTAAACTCCTTGTCTGAGCTGACTACCAGGCCTATGGTTTTAAAAGTCAGATGATCCCTGACAAAGACATTCGAAAATTAATTTTCATTTTCAAATTAATGTTTATTGACTTGAAAAATACACTAATTTTTGCAAACTCCCTTCATTCAACCCTTGAAGACATCAGGTCTGGTGCGCCATGTAGATGGATCGTTTCATTACCATTTAATTTCTCAGAATTTAGGTCTACTAGGCCTACAATAATGTCATCACCAAATACATCTTTTATTTTTAGTTGATCAACCACAAAGAGTAGACTAGGCCTACTGTGCACAGTGCACTGACGACTGTAGCAGCCCAAGGTAACCAGTTGTTGTAGATGAGAGGCAACCCCTTGTTTCAGATAGCCTGGACAACATGTTACCTAGGTGTTGCCTACGTTATTAATTAATGGTAGCCTACAATAGTTAATTGATTCGCGTAACATACTGTATTAGTTGGCTCAAAGAGTAGGGAACCAGGATGGAGAGAGTCACGCGTGTGTTGCTTTAGCGGGATCGAATCCAGGTTAATGCTAGTTTTCAAAACATATATTTTTTTACATGTCTTTTGTCCGAGTGGCTGTAATGTAGCCGAGCGCTCATGGCGTATGAAAAGAGACTTCAAACCGCCTAAAACAACTTGTTTGTGAATGTCTGAAAACTGCTGCAGCGCATGCACGAGCAAGAAAACCAGTAGGTGGAGAAACCAGAAGGCACACAACACCGGACTGATTTTAAGGCTATTTCGCATAGGCTACTCAATGGTGCTATTTCACACGCATTATAGCGACCACCGGGGTTAGGTGGAAGGTGTTAATAGACGATTGGCGTAGCCTACAGTGGACTAGGGCTGTCAAAATTGCTCAAAATGACGCTCAATATCCCTCTAAAATAAACACATGTATTCGAATATATTGGAATATCTAGGCTATATTAGATAGATAGATAGATGATAGATAGATACTTTATTGATCCTCAAGGGGAAATTCAAGGGTCTCAGTAGCATACAGACATAACACACAACATGCACTTACAACAGAAATGGTAAACATTAGTATAGTATAAACATATAACTAAACTCCACTGTACAATAAAGACAGTAGAAGATAAGATAAGAAACTAACAAAACTAAATACTAAATACACTATATAAGTTAAATTAAGAAAGTCCAATGTGCTTGAGGGTGACCAAGCATAAGACGCTTGTAGTGACAGGGCCAGGACTGGTGAGGTGCCAAAGGGAGTGAGTGTCATGGTGAAGGTGCAAACAGCAGTCCAACCATAGTCCTTAGTTGTGTGTGCCTGGCAAGGTGCTCAAGAGAGTGGGTGTCATGGTAAAGGTGCAAAAAGTAGTCCAACATTAGTCCAACAGTGCAACAGTAAGGTCTAGAGACCAGCATAAATAATATAAACAAATAGGAGAGTAAAGTGTAATGTAGACAAGGTAAAATAAAAAACTATTTCAGTGCAAGAACAGGTTGAGTTAACAGTGTAGCAGTAAAACAGTAGTGAAAACATTAGGCTGTGTACAATAGTAAAACAGTAGTAAAACAGTAGTAGCAGTCAGTCAGTACTCAAAAAAAAACATGGACATGGAGAGGGTGGAGAGGCAGACAGACTAAGCAGAGAAGTCTATCTCTCCTCTTCCCTTTAGTGAGGCATTGAACAGTTCAGTGGCCCTAGGAACAAATGACTTCCTCAGCCTTTCAGTTGTGCATGGCAGTGAGCGAAGTCTCCAGCTGATCAAGCTCTTTTGGTTTTTGATAGTGCTGTAGAGCGGATGACATTCATTGTCCAAGATGTTGATCAGTTTGTTTAGGGTCCTCTTGTCAGATATTGAAGTGATGCACTCCAGTTCAGCTCCCACTACAGAGCCAGCCTTCCTTACCAGCCTGTCAAGTCGCCCAACATCCTTCTTCTTTGTGCTTCCTCCCCAGCATACCACTGCATAGAAGAGGGCGCTGGCCACAACAGACTGATAGAACATCCTGAGGAGCTTGCTGCACATTGAAGGACCGCAGCCTCCTCAGGAAGTACAGCCTGCTCTGTCCTTTCTTGTAGAGTGCATCAGTGTTGGCTGACCAGTCCAGTTTATTGTCCAGGTGGAGACCCAGATACTTGTAGGTGCTTACCACCTCCACATTGACCCCATCAATGGAGACTGGTAGCAGAGTGGGCTTAGACCTCATGGAAATCCACCACCATCTCCTTGGTCTTTGAAGTGTTAAGTTGAAGGTGATTGAGTTTGCACCACTGCACAAAGTCCTCCACCAGGCTCCTGTACTCCTCCTCTTGCTCGTCCCTGATACACCCCACAATTGCAGTATCATCAGAAAACTTCTGCATGTGGCATGACTCGGTGTTGTAGCGAAGTCAGATGTGTACAGGGTGAACAGGACTGGAGAGAGCACAGTTCCCTGTGGCCCGGGTGCTCCTGATCACAGTGTCAGAGAGGCAGTTCTTCAGTCTGACGAACTGTGGTCGCCGGGTCAGGTAATCTGTAATCCAGGTTACCAGGTGAGCGTCCCACACCCATCTGCAAGAGCTTGTCTCCCAGTCTGAGGGGTTGGATGGTGTTAAAAGCACTTGAGAAATCAAAGAACATGATTCTCACAGCACTTTTCCCCTTGTCTAGGTGAGAATGTGTCCTGTGTAGAAGATAAGTGATGGCATCGTCCACGCCCACTTTCTCCTGGTATGCAATCTGTAAAGGGTCTAGTGCATGGCGTACCTGGGGTCTGAGCATACCTAAGACCAGCCGCTCCATTGTTTTCATCACATGTGATGTTAGAGCGACAGGCCTGAAGTCATTAAGCTCACTGGGGTGTGGTTTCTTGGGAACGGGGGTGAGACATGATGTCTTCCAGTGTTGGAACTTGTCCGAGACATAGACTCCAGTTGAAGATGTGCTTCAGTGGCTCCCCCAGTTCAGCAGCACAGGCCTTGAGCAGCCTTGGACACACAGTCTGTCAGGCCCGGCTGCCTTACGAGGATGGAGTTTCCTTAAGAGATAACTTACTTGGTCCGTTGAAATGATGGGGGGGATGAGGGGAGTGGAGGGTGAGGAGGAGGAGGGGTGCTTTTGTGAGGGTTGTCTTGTGGCTAGAGACTGATGGCCATTGGCTGAAGCCATTGTTGTCGCACTGCTCGTGGTCACCATGTGGGGGAGAGGTGCGATAGCCTGATCAGCAGTGATGATGGAGGGGGGGAAGGGAGGGGAGGGGGGCAGCATCTGAGGTCTGTGTGTCTGATGGCTGTTGACTGAGGTCGTTGTCACCTCTTTGTTCGTGGTAGCCATGTGGGGGAGGGGTGCAATATCCAGTGATGGTGGGGGTGAGTGTTGCACTGGTAATGAGGTGGGGTGGGGGCTGGGGGTGGGCAATCGAACCTGTTGTAATATTTGCGCATTATGTCAGTGAAGCGCATCATGTCATCTGTTTTTAACTTTTTGTATGGTTATTGCTTGACAGGGGGATCCCAAGCAGCTTTCAGCCATAAGGCATTTCCCAATTCACCCGACACTGATATTCAAAATGTTGAAACTATTTCTGCATAGCCTATAAGCAGTTTAATTAAATGTAATGTTAGTTGTAAACAAACGGGCTACTTGGTGAGGCTTGGCCTCACAGATGCGCTCATGCCTTAAACGGGCCTATTAACTGACCGCCCAATTCACATTCCCAAGGGTCTATGAATTGTTAATCCAACGAACGCAACTTTCCACCTCTGAGACAGCTTAAAAGAAGTCTAGAGGACTCCTAACTCACTAAGACCTACTTACTGTAGGCTACGCAAACCACAGGCCTTTTATTTGGGCAAGCCTGCATTCGAGGCAGGCCTTCTGTTGAAGAATTTTATATAAATCTTGCGCTAACAGTAATCCTCCTACCCCCGCTACCACAGCTGTGGATAGTGTGGCATGCTCACGCTTTATGTTTCTTTCTTGCAAACTAGGCCTATAGCCCAACCATCTACGTCTTCAAAAAATAACAACTTGCCGGTTACATGCTGCTATTCCGACATGCCGCTACTTCAAAGTCAGCTTTATTGTCAATTTCTTCACATGTTCCAGACATACAAAGAGATCGAAATTACGTTTCTCACTATCCCACGGTGAAGACAAGACATATTTTACCAATTTTAAGTCCACAGACAAACATAACATTCAAGTAAACAAAAAAGTAAGTAAATAAGAGGGCACATATAATAATGAAAAAAAGCAGCAAAATTTTGTTGAAATTGTGCATAGACAGTCAATAAAAAATAGTGCAAAGTCAGGCCAATAAGAGGCTTTGGGTAGTTCTGTTTGACCTGAGTAATAAAGAAAGTGGCATAGTGGTGCAAGTTATGTAAGAGCAGCAGAAGTGTTGTGTTTTCAGGACAACAACACCAAGTTGTCAAGTGTTCAAGTGTGCAAGTGGAGTAGTGCAGGCGGCCATTGTGGGTCCAATGTCCAGGATGTTATGTAGCTGCTGAGGGTGGAGGGGGAGAGGAGGGAGAGAGTTCAGCATCCCTACAGCTTGGTGTATGAAGCTGTTGGTGAGTCTGGTAGTGCGGGGCCAGGCTTCTGTACCTCTTCCCAGAGGGCAGTAGATCAAACAGATTGTGAGCGGGGTGACTTGCATCACTCACAATTTTTGGTCAGCCTTTGGCGGGTGAGGTGGGTGGTGTAAATGTCCTTCAGGGAGGGGAGTGAAGCACCAATGATCCTTCCAGCTGTGTTCACTATGCGCTGCAGGGCTTTCCTGTTGTATCAGTGCAGCTTCCGCCCCACAGCGATACAGCTGGAGAGGATGCTCTCAATGGTGCCTCCCCGGTAGAATGTGGTCATGATGGCTGGTGGAGCACTTGCTCGCCTGAGTTTCCGCAGGAAGTACAGGCGGCGCTGAGCTCTCTTCGCCAGTGATGCAGTGTTGGTGGTCCAGAGAGGTCTTCACTGATGTGCACCCCCAGGAATTTGGTGCTGCTCGCTCTCCACCACAGCACCGTCCGATGGTCAGTGGCAGGTGTTGGGTGTGACCTCTCCGAAGTCAACAACAATCTCTTTGGTCTTGCTGGACGCTCAGCAGGAGGTTGTTGTCCCTGCACCACGCGGGTCAGATGGTCGACCTCCAACCTGTATTGAGTCCGCCGCCCTTGGTGATGAGACCCACCAGAGTTGTGTCGTCAGCAAATTTCACTATGTGATTGTTGCTGTAGGTTGCAGTGCAGTCATCGTCAGCAGGGTGAAGAGCAGCCGGACTGAGCACTCCAGCCTTGGGGGCCCCTGTGCTCAGTGTGATGCTGCTTGAGGTATTGTTGCCAACACGCACTACTTGGGGCCTCTGACAGAGGAAGTCCAGTAGCCAGTTGCAGAGGTAGGTACTGAGTCCCAGTTTGTCGAAGTTTGCAGATGAGTTGTTGTGGTATTATGGTGTTGAATGCAGAACTGAAGTCTATAAACAGCAATCTCACATATGAGTCTCTTTTTTCCAGGTGGGTGAGGGCTGGGTGGAGGCAGAGCAGATTGCATCCTCTGTGGACCGGCTTTGGCTCGGTATGCAAACTGGAAGGGTCCAGGGTGGGGAGAATGGCTTTGATGTGTGACATGACAAGCCGCTCAAAGCACTTCATGATGATGGGTGTCAGTGCCACAGGGCGGTAGTCATTGAAGCAGGATGGAGCAGTTTTCTTGGCACAGGTATGATGGTGGCAGCTTTGAAACATGATGGGACGATGGCTTTGCTTCAGGGAAGTGTTAAAGATGTCTGTGAAGACATCCTTTAAGCTCCCCCCGCGCAGTCCTTCAGCACCCGACCTGGGATGTTGTCTGGACCTGTTGCCTTACGGGTGTTGATAGCAGCAAGTGTCCTCTTCACGCTGTCGGCAGAGAGGCACAGGGGCTGCTCATGTAGGGGGGATGGGTCTTCTGTGGGCAGGTGCTGTTTTGTGCTTCAAAGCGAGCAAAGAAGCCGGTTCAGGTTGTTGAGCAGAGGGATGTTGCTCTCACAGCTCTGTGGCGCTGGGCTTGTAGTCCGTGAGGGCCTGAATGCCCTGCCATAGGCATGAGATAGACATTGGCGTCTAATTGTCGAAGTGGCGGCATTAACATTAATTTTCAAGCCGCCCCACAACTGCAACATTTTTTTTTTTCATTGCGGAGTATAGCGACACTTGATCTTTTTTTTCAAACGTCCTGCCATTCCGACACACAAGGTCATTAACAGTGGCGAGCTAGCCAGGATTTTTCAACGGAGTGGACTTTTTGCGGCAGGCTAGGCCTAGGGTGGGCCTTTATTTTTTTATTCCAATATGGGTAGTATAGTATAGGCCTACAGTAATCGTCCCAACTTTAAACAACACACGATTTCATCACAGCTCAGACGATTCATGGCAAAAAATACAATAAAAGGCTACATTGATAAATAGCAGGGGCAACAGGATTGGATTCTATAATAGCCTACGACAAGAACTTCAACTGAAAGGTTAGTCGCCTCAAGGAGTCCAAGAGTGCCTCACACAAACCAGCTCCGTTCAAACAGTGTTTAAGAGCTAAAAAAGTTGATTAGAGAGTCACATTTGAAATGTTGGGTAGCCTAAATTATATAGCCTATAGCGTGTGCATCTCAGAGGAAGAGATTTTGGAGAGAGAGAGAGGATTTAACCTAGGTGATGATTATTTGTGTCTGGTGGTAATTAGACTTGAGTATGAATACCTACGAATTGTTTTGAATAAAAAAAGATAAGACAATAAATGAAATGTGACCCTGCAAGGCGGAACCAGTCGTTTTGGTAAAATTTACAAAATTAAGTTATTGTACTCACACGAACAGCCATAAACTAAGCTTTCCAACAATATGTATATCGAGGGTATTGCAAATAGTATTGGGTGTTGGATATAGTCGCCGACCCTCATTAGATGTGGATATTTGGTAAGAATAGCCTTCAAGACACAAGGTTATCGCAGTTGCTGTGAGACATTCTCCAGTCTCTCTCAAAATCAAAACACACCCAATTCACGCTTGGACTCTGGGGGTTATTTGAACGTTCGCTGTGAAGTGGTTTACTGTAAAAGGAGCGTTGGATATCCTGCCTGTCTTTGCACAATTATAGGGCCATGATAATGCATGCGCTAGCCTAAAGTCGAGAGAAAGCCTAAATAAATATGCAGACATGTTATGTGCAATTCAACAACTGCACGCCTGACATATAAAAGATATAGGCCTAGCCTACAACATTATTGTGTAGTAAATTGAGTTTATCCAACCTGCTGGCAAGCCAAAATGCGTTGCACATGGCTTTATCATTGTCCTCTAAAATGCAATATAAGCAACTATATCGCACATCCAGTTTGAACACCCTGATGGACACTGAACTCTGGGGGTTATTTGAACGTTCACTGAAGTGGTTTAGGCTACTGGAGCGTAAGAATTCTGCCCGTCTTTGCGCAATTGGCCATTGATTGACGGCCATTAATTAATTAATATAGGTGGCCTGCACGCACAGAGTTTGTTTGATGCATGGAGTTTCCGACCGTTTTCCCCTGAGAGCTTAGAGAATAAAAGGAGGAGAGCTACCTGTGTTTTACATAATGTGTAACATTTATTCACATTGCCAGTTCAAAATCACCTAAGGTTTTGACTGAAATGTGTGCTGATATCAATTATTGGGAAAAACATTGTTTAGTGGATGGCGGGTGGATTGTTGATGTAGCTGCAGGTGCAGATCACATGACTACATCTCATCCATGCATATAGGATGTTGGAATTTGATAGGATACAGGAACTGCAGAGATAAATTGAAAATGAGGATCGGTAGCCTAATGTCGGAATAGCGGTACTAAAAAAAATCGGAGTAGGGGCATGTCTAAATAGAGGCATGTCGTAATAACAGTATGTCGTAATAGAGGGTTGTCGTAATAATGGGATGTCGTAATAAAGAGTGAACCCCCAACTTGCCAGATATGCCTTCATATCTTTGGGTTTCATTCAGCATTTTGTTCTTCCACTGGAAATGACTCTTCTACATTTGCTGCCTGCTGCATCCTTTCTGTTTGTATTGTTTAGAAAATGTTTGACGTCTTGAGTTAATGCATTAAACATTGTTTGCTGGTAACCAGCCAAAAATTGCCTACAGATTCTTGCATGCGTACATTCTCTATTCTCTCCAAAATGTGCCCGTTCTATAGGCTGGCCAAGTGCGTAATTCTGCGGCATAAAGCAGATGTATTTGTTTATCGTACAGAAAAATAAAAATAACCTGTCAAGCAGTCAATTGACTACATTGCAGTCAATAAGTAGGGCAAATTACGAAACCAAAACGTGGGTCATAGCTGTCTAAGCCTCTGCTGTGAGGCCAAACCCATGAACAAAGACGCATTGATATCTGCAATAGAGTTTTTTTTGGCTAAAACAAGCTCACAGCCCGAATCCGAGTCATAGCACTGATGGGAGAGGCAACTGGCATGTGATCTCCCCACGGGCCAATGGATGTACAAGTTTTCTCCTGTGCCTACGATATTTAATCCAGTGTTTTGTCAAGTTGCAAAATGCTATTCGTTTTAACGAATTTTTATGATAGTACCCTATACAAAAAGTACTTCATACTATCTTAATCGCTTTACACTCAATACTTGACCAATGGCTATTGCATCTGTCTATTGAAAGTGAAAATGTGGCATGTGATCTACTGTGTAGGGTTCATAAAATAAAATAAAAAGATTGCTAATGGCCTACAAGCTGATCTGGGGTGCGTTTCCCGTACAACTACGGAGGTTAGCTTTTTAACAGGATGCATCGTTTAACTAACCAACATGTAAGTTGCGACTGTTTCCCAAAACTGTCGTACTTACATAGTACTGTAAGTTTGGACCATGATAGTTTCCAAACTTAGTCTGGACTAAGGTAGAGTTAATGACGTTTAGTAGCACGTGAACGGGCACCTGCACATTCTGTGGCGCATTGCGTTGAGGCCGGCAGATGACAGCCGCCGTTGCACAGCAGTTACCAGTCCCCTGTCCAAGAGTTCGAATCTGGGTTAAGTTTTTGACAACAATATTGACATCGTTGTTTACCTAAGTTTATCTTTTGTGCAGATCATATTATCAAAATCAGAATCAGCCTTCTTGGCTTGGTTTGCGTAAACTAACAAGGACCCCCCTCCCCCTCCATGAAAATCAAAGGCTACATATTCTCAGCTGACTCGTCAAAAAGTGCACACCACCTTATTATTATCTGCAGGTGTGTGACTTTTACTTACGTGCACATGGCTGCAAATATGCATTTATCACGGCAGCTGAAGTAGGAAGTGAACAGCCCTGTTCCTGTGTGAGCACAGGTGTTTCTAATTAAGTGTCAGATTCGGCCACAGTTACTTCAACCAGAGGCCTCAAGTAATGTTTTAGGAACACCTGTGGTTTGCCTGCCAACAGGAAATTGAACAGCCCTGCTTCAGCTGCCCGTGGGCTGCCGTGATAAAGGCCTATTGACTTTTAATTTATGTATTTTCTGCCTTGGAAATTTTAAAATATGGATGTATGGTGGTTAGAAGTGTAAATATCAATTAGAAACCTAAATATATTTATAATTATTAATTTGCAAACAAATAACTGGCGTCAGTGACGTCTTTGACATGAAGATCCCTGGAACTATGCTTCTACTAGCATTCTACCACAG
This sequence comes from Alosa alosa, assembly GCF_017589495.1. Lineage (NCBI taxonomy): Eukaryota > Metazoa > Chordata > Actinopteri > Clupeiformes > Clupeidae > Alosa > Alosa alosa. Next base: position 782,349 of record NC_063204.1, read on the forward strand.
GTCGAGAGGTGTAGTTGTAACTATACACAACTTTACGATAGTGGTTGCGAACGTTCGTTGCTACTATGGTTTTGGGAAACACTAACATAGTGTAACGATGCATTGGACTATGTAAGTTCCAAATATGAATGTAATTCTGCGGCATAAAGCAGATGTATTTGTTTATTGTACAGAAAAATAAAAATGACATGTCAAACAGTCAATTGACTACATTGCAGTCAAGAAGTAGGGCAAATTAATTTACGAAACCAAAACGTGAGTCATACTGTAGTTGTCTAAGCCTCTATAGCGTAGCCTGTTAAAAACGTCGTAGAAGCCTACCCAAGGCTACAGATTAATTCTGAAAAGTTATTTCTCTACTGGCTCAATTATCACACCACTGTTTTGATTTGCGTAGTTGCGTTACCCCACACCCTGACAATAATGTAGACAGCAAACCTGTAACGGTACCTACCACACACACACACACATAACTTCCTTAACTTCCTTCTGGGTAAATAAGGTATCTCTTATTTATCTATAAATCTATATAGACAGACCTGTTAAGGTAAAATACTCACACACACACTCTTAAACATGCACAGACACACATAAACACACATACACACACATGCACACACACACCATTGTTAATCTCCCTTCATTCTCCATCTGATGGACATCATGATGATCCATGTGTCTGGCCATCACACTAATCCTGTGTGTGTGTGTGTGTGTTTATGTGTGTGTATTTATGTGTGTGTGTTTATGTGTGTGTGTTTATGTGTGTGTATTTATGTGTGTGTTTATGTGTGTGTGTTTATGTGTGTGTATTTATGTGTGTGTGTGTATTTATGTGTGTCTGTGCGTGTTTGTGTGTGTGTGTGTTTTATGTGTGTGTGTTTATGTGTGTGTGTGTGTATTTATGTGTGTGTGTTTATGTGTGTGTATTTATGTGTGTGAGTTTATGTGTGTCTGTGCGTGTTTGTGTGTGTGTGTTTATGTGTGTGTGTGCGTGTTTGTGTGTGTGTGTGTGTTTGTGTGTGTGTGTGTGTGTGTATTTATGTGTGTGTGTTTATGTGTGTGTATTTATGTGTGTGTGTTTATGTGTGTGTGTTTATATGTGTCTGTGTGTGTGTTTGTGTTTATATGTGTCTGTGCGTGTTTGTGTGTGTGTGTGTCAGACTAAGCCAGTGGCATTTGCAGTGCGCACCAATGTCAGCTTCTCTCCTGTTCCGGAGGACGAGGTCCCTGTGCCAGGAATGGCTGTTGCATTTGAAGCCAAAGACTTTCTCCATGTCAAAGAGGTTTGTTCCTCACACACACATACACTTATGCTTGTGTGTCACATACACACTAATGTTTGTGTGTCACACATACACACACATACACACGTATACTTGTGTGTCACACATACACACTTATGCTTGTGTGTCACACATACACACACTTATACACACTTCTGCTTGTGTGTGTGTGTGTAGAAGTTTAACAACAACTGGTGGATTGGGCGTCTGGTGAAGGAGAGCAGTGAGGTGGGATTCATCCCGAGTCCAGTCAAGCTGGAGACCAGCCGCCTCCAGCAGGAACACCGGGCCAAGCACAGCAAGTTCAGGTACACACACACACACACACATACCCAAACACACACTTATCAGCACACACATATTTACATTCATCAGCCCACACACACACACATATTTACATTCATCAGCCTACACACATACACACACACACATTTACATTCATCAGCACACAGACACACACACATTTACATTCATCGTCAGCCCAGATAGCAAACATACACTGGGACGGAACTGGGCCACACCTACCACAACGTCCGGCATGGATCTGATCCGGCGTCCAAACGCACATCGGTCCAAAACTGGTCTGGATCCGTTTGACGGATCTGGTTCCAATAAGGGCTAAGACTGGCCCAGTTCCGTATGATAGTCTGTGTTAATGACGTGTTCCAGATCTGCTTATCATATGCAATACGGGTCCGCTTTATTGTGTGTGGTACGGACCCGTTTATCAGATATCAGCCGGCTTTATTTGACATGTGAAATGTGATCGGTAATTAATTATCCTGAAAAATCTGTTTGCTACACATTTGCTAACAGGTTCATTATAGGTTCACCCAGGCTAAAGTTCGTAACGTTTTCCCAACAGCTCAACTGATAAACTAGGCTACAAACATAATAGGGGGGTAAAAAAAACTTTACACATAAGTGTCTTATTATTTTTTTTATTCAACAACCTGGCTGTAGAAGTGCAATCCCAGACAAGTCGTGTTAATTCCACTGTTCCCATCGATATTCAGGCTGTCCTCCTCAGTCATCTCCATGGTCAATCTGAAACAACACAAAATAAACATTTATTCCTTTTTGAAAATAGACTAAGTCACAATTACACTCGTTTTTTTAGTCACAATTACACTCGTTTTTGTCAAAAGATTGATAGTGCGTAAACCAAAGATCCTTGATTAACGTTAGTGCTTGGACTTCTGCATGCGTGGCAAGAATATGGGGTTGTTTCATAGCACTGTTAGATCTGACACAAACAACAATTGACTACTTTTACCACTGCTAGGTAATAATAAAAGTAATGAAACGAACATATGATCAATATTGAGCCAACTATATCTTTCTTTTCCAGCCTTACTGTAGAAATGAAGTGGCCATGGGAACATAGTGCACCCCATGGTTTCTAAATTTGTGCCATTCCAAAATACCTTTTTTTTTTCTTTTAGCAGCCAGTTGACAATGAAGTAGGGAAAGGTCAATTTAGCAGAATCAGCACCTTAATTAATATCATTACCACCTGGGTCTGCTGTGAAAAAATGGTCCTTCGGCTCATATCCGTATCACAGGTTTGGGCCAAATCAGTGTTTTGTATTTTAAACGCATCTCCTGACTTCCAGTTGAGTTGCGTAAATCGGACCTGGGACAAATCTGTAAACCGGTGATAAAACAGCATTACTAGCAGAGCTAAAGCCTCTATCAGGAGCATATCTGGCCCACAGTCAGATACCGTATGTCCGCTACAGGCGGATCTAAAGGCTTTTATGCAGATTCGGCCCAAAGGAAATTGCTATCTGGGAGCACACACACACACATACACACATATTGATCAGACACTGTTTAAAGTGACTTGCATGTCAACTATTTTAAAAGGGACTACATTGTCCGGAGCAACAACGGTGGAAGCTGGGAATTGAACCCACAACTTTTCAGGCTATTTCTCAGGCATGCTAGTCCCACTCCTTAACCACTATACTACCACCACCCACCACGCTAGCACAGCTCCTTAACCACTATACTACCACCACCCACCACGCTAGCACAGCTCCTTAACCACTATACTACCACCACCCATATACTACCACCACCCATCACGCTAGTCCCACTCCTTAACCACTATACTACCACATACACATACAAACACACACATGCACACACACACATACAAACACACACATGCACACGTACACATACACACATAAAAACACACATGCACACGCACACATACAAACACACACATGCACACGTACACATACACATACAAAAACACACATGCACACGTACACATACAAAAACACACATGCACACGTACACATACACACGTACACATACAAACACACACATGCACACACAAACACACACATGCACACGTACACATACAATCACACACATACACATACAAACACACACACGCACACATACACATACAAAAACACACATGCACACGTACACATACAAAAACACACATGCACACGTACACATACACACGTACACATACAAACACACACATGCACACACAAACACACACATGCACACGTACACATACACATACAAACACACACACGCACACATACACATACAAACACATGCATGCACACTCACACATACAAACACACACATGCACACGTACGCATAAACTATGGACACACGGGCCTACCAGTTAAAGTCGACACACAGCTTTATCTCCGTCTGAAACCAAACGACCAGATCGATCCAAGATCGACAGTCTCACATCCTGCCTTGCTGAAATTAAGTCCTGGATGGCACACAACTTTCTGCAGCTTAATGAAAGCAAGTGTGAGATTGTCCTCTTTGGTCCCCCAAACTCAGTCAGTACCATCTCCAGCAGCCTAGGCCCCCTCTCCACCCTCACTAGGCCCCCTCTCCACCCTCACTAGGCCCCTCTCCACCCTCACTAGGCCCCCTCTCCACCCTCAATAGGCCCCATGCTAGGAATCTGGGTGTCATTTTTGACTCAGAGCTCCGGTTTGACAGGCAGATAAATGAAGTGGTGAAAGCCAGCTTTTTTCAACTTAGAAATATTGCAAAGATTAAGACCCTTCTCAACCCCCCAGATCTTGAAAGGGTAATTCATGCTCTCATCACATCACGACTAGACTACTGCAACTCCCTCTATACCGGCATCACTGAATCATCCCTGTCCCGCCTGCAGCTAGTCCTAAACACAGCTGCTAGACTGTTAACAGGCACATCACCCCTGTCCTAGCCTCCCTCCACTGGCTTCTGGTTTGTTACAGAATTGATTTTAAAGTCCTTCTTTTTACTTTCAAAGCCATTAATGGAAAAGCCCCCCCACATCTCAGACCTCCCCTCCCTACTCTAATGTTAGGTTAGGGTCCCTTAGATCGGCCACGCAGGGGTTACTGACAGAGCTGAAGGCCAATCTCTCCACAGGGGCTACTGTGCCTTTGCTGTCACAGCCCCCAAACTGTGGAATAGCATCCCTACCTCCATCAGATTGCCCCTTCAGTTGACTCTTAAATAAATCCCAGCTCAGAACCTTTTTCCTTCTCACGCTTCCCTTTCCGATTCATCCTGACCGGTTCGCCCCTGCTTGTACCGTGTCGTTTGTGGCTGGTTTTGATGATGTGCTTCCGTTTTATGACGTGCTGTGCATGGTCCGCTTTATGATGTGTTTTTGTATTTACTGCTTTATGATGTGTTTGTGTATGGTCTGTTTTATGATGTGTTTGTGTATGGTCCAGTTTTATGATGTGTGGTCTGGTCTTTTTATGATGTGTTTCCAGGTATTCTGCTTTATGATGTGTTTGTGTATGTATGTTTTATGATGTGTTGTGTATGGTCCGTTTTATGATGTGTTGTGTATGGTCTGTTTTATGATGTGTTTTGTGTATGGTCTGGTTTTATGATGTGTTTGTGTATGTTTTATGCTTTATGATGTGTTTTATTGTGTATGGTCTGCTTTATGATGTGTTTGTGTATGGTCTGCTTTATGATGTGTTTGTGTATGGTCTGCTTTATGATGTGTTTGTGTATGGTCTGCTTTATGATGTAGCTGAAGGCCACCTCAAGCACAGGCTACTCTGCCTTTAAGCGTCACAGCCCCCCAACTGTGGAATAGCATCCCTACCTCCACTGTGATTCGCCTTCAGTTGACTCTTAAATCCCAGCCTGTGAACCTTTTCTAGCTTCCCCGACCATCCTGACCGAGCTCCCTGCTTGTACTGTCGCTCTCTTTCGTGGTTTGTTGTATGGTCTGCTTTATGATGTGTGTTGTGTATGATGTGTATTTGTATGGTCTGCTTTATGATGTGTTGTGTATGGTCTGCTTTATGATGTGTTGTGTATGGTCTGCTTTATGATGTGTTGTGTATGGTCTGCTTTATGATGTGTTGTGTATGGTCTGCTTTATGATGTGTTTGTGTATGGTCTGCTTTATGATGTGTTTGTGTATGGTCTGCTTTATGATGTGTTTGTGTATGGTCTGCTTTATGATGTGTTTGTGTATGGTCTGCTTTATGATGTGTTTGTGTATGGTCTGCTTTATGATGTGTATTTGTATGGTCTGCTTTATGATGTGTTTTTGTATGGCCTGCCTCTGTCTTACTTGTTATATGTTATATGTTTGATTCCCACCGGTCTCTGTAAAGCACTTTGGTTGATGCAAGTCATGTTTAAACGTGCTATATAAATAAATCTGATTGATTGATTGATTGAAAGTGAACTGAAGCAAAGTAAAGTCTATGCTGTGTCCTTTTTCAGTAGGGCGATGGCAAACTCTTCCTCCAGATTATCTATGCTGTGTCCTTTTGCAGTTGGGCGATGGCTCCAGCTTATCTATGCTGTGTCCTTTTGCAGTAGGGCGATGGCAAACTCTTAGTGTGTGTGTGTGTGTGTGTGTGTGTGTGCTGTGTCCTTTTGCAGCAGGGCGATGGCAAACTCTTCCTCCAGCTTAGGGGACATCATACCAAGCTCCAGAAAATCCACCCCTCCCTCCTCTGGTAAGTGCTGAGCCTCAGGTATGGGTGTGTGTGTGTGTGAGAGAGAGAGAGATAGAGAGAGAGAGAGAGAGAGAGAGAGATTTACATGTCCAATTAAAGCTTCTTTATGGCAAGCAGGCAAAAGGAAAACATCACTGCATGGGAATCTCAGTGGTTACGAGTGACAATTCAACTTAGACATACAGTAGAGTGATACACACACAAACACAAACTCAACTTTATACACACACTGAGACATACAGTACAGTGATACATACACAAACACACACTCAACTGTATACACAGACTGAGACACACACACCAGGAATGGAAATTGGCACCTGCCACCAGACAAATGCAGGTGAATTTGTGTACTGGCAGGTGAATTTGGGTAACTTACTTGGTGGGATAGATCAGTGGTTCTTAAACTTTTTGTCTGGCGACCCTACAAAAAAGTATGGCGAGGTCTGGCGACCCCACTTTCCCCAAACCCATTCTAAGTCCTTACTCAAATACCCCCCTCAAACGTTAACAACTAAATCAAGCAAAAACTTGAAAGCAGAGTAATTCATTTTATTTACTCCATATGAACAAGAACCGAGAAAACCAAACAATCACAATAAAACAAATGTAGGCTGCCGCCATATCAGATCAGAACACAAGCACACACACACACACACACACACACATGCAGCATTAGGCCTACAATGTTACATTAATTATATTTATGGCAAAACAATAACACTATTTTCTTATTTCCCTTTTCTGGTTTACTATCTGACAATTTCAATGGGAAGGGTGGGCCTGCTTCCCTGAACATAGCAAGTTAATTCAAGGAGGAATGCTGCATAAGGCGACACAGGGTTACATGCAGCTATTCCGACATGCCGCTACTTAGACATTGGCATCTAATTGTCGAAGTGGCGGCATTAACATTGATTTTCAAGCGTCCCACTATTGCAACATTTTTTTTTCCATTGTCGGAGTAGCGACCTTTTCTTTCAAACGTCCAGCCATTTCGACACGAGGTCATTAACAGTGGCATAGCCAGGATTTTTCAACGGAGTGGACTTTTGCGAAGTATAGGCCTAGGGCCTAGCCTTGAAGAAACAAGGTTATTGCAGTTGCTGTGAGACATTCGGCCAGGGTTCACCCTTTATTACGACATCCCGTTATTACGACAACCCTCTATTACAACATACCGTTATTACGCCTCTATTTAGACATGCCCCTACTTTATCTCTGCAGTTCCTGTATCCTATCAAATTCCAACATCCTATGCATGGATGAGCTGTAGTCATGTCATCTGCACCTGCAGCTACATCAACAATCCACCCGTCATCCACTCCAAACAATGTTTTTCCCAATAATTGATATCGGCACATTTCAGTCAAAACCTCAGCTGATTTTGAACTGGCCATGTGAATAAATGTTACACATTATGTAAAACACAGGTAGCTCTCCTCATTTTCCTCTCTAAGCTCTCAGGGAAAACGGGTCGAAACTCCATGCATCAAACAACTCAGTCGTGCAGGCCACCTATATTAATTAATTAATGGCCGTCAATCAATGGCCAATGCACAAAGACAGGCGGAATTCTACGCTCCAGTAGCCTAAACCACTTCAGTGAATCGTTCAAACCCCCAGAGTTCAGTGTCCATCAGGTGTTTGAAACTGGATGTCGATATATTCAAGTTGCTTATTGCATATAGAGGGACAATGATAACAACGATTTTTTATTTTGCCAGCAGGTTGGATAAACTCAATTTACTACACAATAATGTAGGTAGGCTTAGCCTATATCTTTATATGTCATGCGGTAGTTGTTGAATTGCACATAACATGTCTGCATATTTATTTAGTCTTCTTTCTCTCCACTTAGGCTGAGCTTATGCATTATCATGGCCCTATAATTGCAAAGACAGGCGGGATATCCGGACGCCCTTTTACAGTATACCACTTCACAAATCTAACGCTCAAATAACCCCCAGAGTTCAGTGTCCATCAGTCCCAACATTTAGAAGCATTATCGAAAAAGTCCAAGCTGAATTGGGTGTGTGTTTTTGATTTTTGAGAGAGACTGAGAAAGGTCAGATGTCTTACAGAAACTGGGCGATAACCTTTGTTTCTTGAAGGCTATCCTTACCTCCAAATATCCACATCTAATGAGGGTCGGCGACTATCCAATAATGCAATACCATCTTTGCCCCTATTATGCATAATATTGTTGGAAAGCTTAGTTATGGTCAGTTTCAGTGAGTACAATAACTTAATTTTTGTAAATTTTACCAAAAACAACTGGTTTAGTTTGCAGGTCACATTTCATTTTGTTGTTTATCTTTTTTATATTCAAAAACAATTTGTGGTTTCCATGCTCAAGTCTAATTACCACCAGGCACAAATAATCATCACCTGGTTAAATCCTCTCTCTCTCCAAAATCTCTCTTCCTCTTCATTATAGGCTATAATTTAGGCTACCTGACATTTCAAATACTCTCTAATCCAACTTTTTAGCTCTTAAACACCTAAAAATACACTGTTCAACGGAGCTGGTGTGTGTGGAGGCGACTTGACTCCTTCAGGTTGTCTTGGACTCCCTCTCGGTTGAAGTTATTGTGCGCGAGGCTATTGTAGAATCCAATCCTGTTGCCTACTGCTATTTCAATGTAGCCTTTTATTGTTTTTTTTTGCCATGAATCGCCTGAGCTGTGATGAAATCGTGTGTTGTTTAAAGTTGGAGATCCCGATTACTGTAGGCCTATGCTGCCCATATTGGAATAAAAAATAAATGCCCACCCTAGGCCTACTTCGCAAAAGTCCACTCCGTTGAAAAATCCTGGCTACGCCACTGTTAATGACCTTGTCGAAATGGCAGGACGTTTGAAACCGACAATGGGAACAATGGGAAAAAAAATGTCGCAGTAGTGGGACACTTGAAAATTAATGTTAATGCACCGCCCCGAGCTACAGCCGCATTGAATCAATCGTGCAAAACAGACTAGCGTGCGTAGGAGCCACTTTTATCAGAGCCATATTGTCAACGTCAGCGAGTATTTGCATTAGATTATCGCCTAATGGCATCAAAAAAGTTTACCCAAAATTAAGTGTTGGGTCTTCTATTCGCGGACCCTGATTCTGAAGGGGAATATCTGCCTTCAGAAAACGGTGATTCGTTTAGTGAGGCTTCAGATGCGTCCCTGCCTTGCAATGAGGACGAAGGACAAAGTGAGAGTTTAGCTTACACCAAGCTACAAACGTTGAATCGCTTGCCCAATGTCACTGGGGAATAATGTTTCACGGGGTCGGAGTGCTCATCGGGAAGTTAGCAGGGTGTTAGTGGTGTGGCGAACGAGGCTGGAGGTAGCCTAATGTCTATGTAGCTGGCTTGTCTTCTGACTGTGTGCCTCTCCGCCAATCAGCGGCGACAGTAACGTGGTGGAGCCTTTGTCTAATGCCACTGGGTATGTTAGACCCAGGTCAAGTGCTCATAGGACAGTTAGGGGAACGAGGCAGTGTGGGGAGTCGCGAATGAGAATGACAGTGGGCCTAGTCCGAAGCTCAAGAAATTCTCTCCATCTAAGGCCAAGCCGAGGCAGATCTGGCCATGCTGCTCGCAGCAGGAGCAGAGGTGGTGACATGGGGCAGGAGAGCCATTAGGCCATGCATAGTCTTTCACAAGATGATGGGAATGCCGGCCCTGTATGGATAGGATATGGATATGGATAGTCATTATCTCTACAGCAAAGGCCTGCTACATAAAAAAAAAAAAAAAAAAATTGTCAGCCATTTATTAGTAATGATTTACACTGTTGATTATCTATTTCCCTGACCATTTAGGACATTTATGTGTTCTTTTTGTGTGTTCATGTCCTTGTGATGTGTGTGTCTTTGTCAGCTAAGAAAAAAAAACAACAAAAACATCAACAAAAAACAACAAAAAGAAAACAAATACTAACATTGTCTCTTGTCTTGTCTCGTCATCTCAAAGTCAAAGTCAAAGTCAAAGCCAGCTTTATTGTCAATTTCTTCACATGTTCCAGACATACAAAGAGATCGAAATTACGTTTCTCACTATCCCACGGAAGAAGACAAGACATATTTTACCAATTTAGGTCCACAGACAAAACATAACATTCAAGTAAAACAAAAAAAGTAAAATAATAAGCAAATAAGGGGCACATATAATGATAGAAAATAAGAGCAGCAAAATGTGGTTGAAATTGTGCATAGACAGTCAATAAAAAAATACTAGTGCAAATTCAGGCCAATAAAAGGCTTGGGTAGTTCTGTTTGACCTAAGTAAGCAGCGAAAAGTGGCATAGTTATGTAAGAGGCAGCAAGAAGTGTTGTGTTTCAGGACCAATAACACCAGTTGTAAAGTGTACAAGTGTGCAAGTGTGCAAGTGGAGTAGTGCAGGCCCATTTTTGGGTCCAATGTCCAGGATGTTATGTAGCTGAGGGTGGAGGGGGAGAGGAGGGGAGAGTTCAGCATCCCACGGCTTGGTGTGTATGAAGCTGTTGGTGAGTCTGAGTAGTCGGAGCCGCGAGGCTTCTGTACCTCTTCCCAGAGGGCAGTAGATCAAACAGATTGTGGCGGGGTGACTTTGGTGCATCACTCACATGAAGCTGGCATGAAAACAGCGAGAGCCAACTGTCCCGCGTGGCATCAAGGAAGCAAAAAGGAATACACTCACAAGATAACCACCCACTTCAAAGACAGCAGGAACGCGAAGCCTATGGCAGGGCATTCAGGCCCTCACTGACTACAAGCCCACGCCACAGAGCTGTGAGCAACATCCCTCTGCTCAACAACCTGAACCGCTTCTTTGCTCTGCTTTGAAGCACAAAGCAGCACCTGCCCACAGAAGACCCATCCCCTCTACATGAGCAGCCCTGTGCCTCTCTGCCGACAGCGTGAAGAGGACACTTGCTGCCATCAACACCCGTAAGGCAACAGGTCAGACAACATCCCAGGTCGTGCTGAAGGACTGTGCAGGGGAGCTTAAGGATGTCTTCACAGACATCTTTAACACTTCCTGAAGCAAGCCATCGTCCCATCATGTTTCAAAGCTGCCACCATCATACCTGTGCGAAGAAAACTGCTCCATCCTGCTTCAATGACTACCGCCCTGTGGCACTGACACCCATCATCATGAAGTGCTTTGAGCTGCTTGTCATGTCACATATCAAAGCCATTCTCCCCACCCTGGACCCCTTCCAGTTTGCATACCCGAGCCAAGCGGTCTACAGGGATGCAATCTGCTCTGCCCTCCACCCAGCCCTCACCCACCTGGAAAAAAGAGACTCATATGTGAGATTGCTGTTTATAGACTTCAGTTCTGCATTCAACACCATAATACCACAACAACTCATCTGCAAACTTGACAAACTGGGACTCAGTACCTACTTCTGCAACTGGCTACTGGACTTCCTCTGTCAGAGGCCCCAAGTGTAATACGTGTTGGCAACAATACCTCAAGCAGCATCACACTGAGCACAGGGGGCCCCAAGGCCTGGAGTGCTCAGTCAGCTGCTCTTCACCCTGCTGGCCTTGACTGCACTGCAACCTACAGCAACAATCACATAGTGAAATTTGCTGGCGACACAACTCTGGTGGGTCTCATCACCAAGGGCGGCGGACTCAATACAGGTTGGAGGTCGACCATCTGACCACGTGGTGCAGGGACAACAACCTCCTGCTGAGCGTCAGCAAGACCAAAGAGATTGTTGTTGACTTCCGGAGAGGTCACACCCAACACCTGCCACTGACCATCGGCCGGTGCTGTGTGGTGGAAGAGCGAGCAGCACCAAATTCCTGGGGGTGCACATCAGTGAAGACCTCTCCTGGACCACCAACACTGCATCACTGGCGAAGGCTCCAGCGCCGCCTGTACTTCCTGCGGAAACTCAGGCGAGCAAGTGCTCCACCAGCCATCATGACCACATTCTACCGAGGGGCACCATCGAGAGCATCCTCTCCAGCTGTATCGCTGTGTGGGGAGCTGCACTGAATACAACAGGAAAGCCCTGCAGCGCATAGTGAACACAGCTGGAAGGATTATTGGTGCTTCACTCCCCTCCCTGAAGGACATTTACAATGGGACAAAACAATCGTGACGGTTGGGACAGAGAGAGAGAGGTCGCTATTGTCTGTGCCGCCATCTTGGATGAATCTCATTCCTGATCTGTGCCTTGCCGTGGCAAGTGAGCTTTTGAACTAAACAGGTCTTGTCTACTTGTGTTTGTGTGTCATCTGAATAATATATATGTGCTCCCCATACATGGAATCAGAGTGCCTACTGTATGTAGTAAATCGAAAATCACTACAGCAAAGGCCAACCTACCGCTACATGCATTTGGTTTTGTTTCTGCCATTTATTAGTAATGATTTACACAGTTTGTTTACTACTTAGTATTTACCTGAGCATTCAGTATTGTGCAATATAGCATACAGAAGGTGAGGGACATTTTGGGGGGAAAGAAGTGGTGCATTTTATCATTCAAACATGCAACTTTTCATGAAAATTCTATAATCCAAGATGGCCGCCACCATATGACATCATAATATGCAAATTAGATATAAACATTTAATCCCTACATAAACTTTTGGTCATCCTTAATATTTCTCTAATTTTCAGAAAGTCTCTATCTCTTATCACTTTTAAGATATAGCCTTTTGAAATGAAGATGTCAAAATCGAACGTTTCGAAAAAAACCCTCTGGCGCCTAAAGGGTTAAACTTTCACCAACTTTGTTTCGCCTGCCTCGGCGATTCGCTCTCATTTCGCCCAACCAGGGTGAATTTCATCTCCATTCAACCTCAATGAGAGCGAAGCGAAATTTCGGTGTGTGAAAACTGACCATTGATGATTTTAAGCATGCATGTAATTAAGTTTCTTAAAAGAAATGCATGCTTCTTAAATACATGCATGCTTCGCATTTGAGCTGTGCTTAAATTGGTCAATGCATAATTTCATAACAGGCCAAATAAAAAACTAATGTTAAATATAGCCTACATATCTGTAAATATTACAATCAGATGATGCAGGCTACACAGCATAGTTAGATCAAGTTGGATAGCTCCACAACTCACGCCAAAGGATTGTCTTAAAAAGAAGTTCGGTGTGATATTTACCTAAAGTTTGTTAAAACATGATACTGATTGTGAAATGCATGGATTCCAGTTGCTTCCAGTAGCAGCAACTGGAATCCATGCATTTCCACTGAATTATTTTTGGAATCTGATCCCTTATCATACCTGTTCATTTGTACTTGTCGCACGACTTATCAGGACTACATTCAAGATGGCGTCGAACGGTGAACTTCCTGAAGGTACTGTCTGTTAAATCGTCTTGGAAATAAACTACCAGTGCTTTTTCAAAGTTCTCAATGTCTCGTTTTGAATGTCAGGGCCCTCGGAAGTCTACCAATGAAGTGTGGAGTGTAAATGGTGTAAAACAGTGATTTATTTGCATGGCTAGCCCGATGCCCGAGGCACCCCCACTGAAAACCTTTTGGTAGCATCAGCTATCTAGCGCCAGATTTCGGAGTGCAGGGGACAATGAGCTATGAGACAAAAGTTCACACTCGGTATCATATTTCAACACACTTTAGGTCAATATCACACCAAACTTCTCCTTTAAAGGAGCCACGCCACTTTTATGACACTATGGCATATGAATGCTGTTCTGTTGACCTTTAGTTTTGTTGCTACTGTGCATGGAGGACAGGCCCATTATGAGTTCTTTCCAACATTGGTGGTAGTTTTAGAGAAAAATTCATCACATTTTAATCGTATAAATCGTATAATGCCGATAACCGTGATCATTTAGGTTACTTTAATCATGATAAAAAATTTTGCCATCTTTGCTGCCATCTTCAGGGGAAAGTCTGTAGGAGTCGATTGCTGAGCGTGGAGTAACACGCTCTGGAAATTCTAATTTAAATTCGCCCGTTTTTTTTTTTTTTTTAAAGAAAAACCATAGTCCAGTATTTCTTTCGAAATTGAAATGAAGTTGTAGGACTATGTTTTTTTTTTTAAAACGGCGACGAAATTGTGAATTTCCAGAGCGTGTTACTCCACACTCAGCAATCGACTCCTACAGACTTTCCCCTTAAGATGGCAGCAAAGATGGGAACATTTCCGGAAAGGTACTGGCTTGATGAAATTCATTCTGGACTCTCTATCCGACCACATAAAGACCTCGGGATACTTCGGTTTGGCTTTAGGGACCCTCTACTCCCTACCACGTAAGTGTAATGTTGTTTGGAACTGTAGAAGAGGTATAAAAATAGCGTTTTGTAGCGGCGAAATGACATGCCCGGGTCACTTCCAGGATAACAAGTTTTGACTAAAAACGGTAAAATCGAACTTTCTCAAAACACACCCGAATGACATGATTTGGATGTCAACTCAACGTATGTACTCCCAATCATCGGTAAATTGATCTAAAGTGCATTTTACTCCGGATAATTCCTTTAATACACAAACTGACACAAACACACACTCTCTATCTCAACTTAATACACACACAAACACCCTGTTTCGGCTGCCTTGTGATGCAACATTAACCCTTAGAACCCGATTGACGCAAAGTGCGTCAAAAAACACACCCTTTCTTCTCTGTTACATTGCCCCGCGACTGTTCATCATAACGAGATAAAACCTTTATTTTATGACAGAGAAGAAGTGGGGCTTTCCAAAGAGACTACGCACTTGTCTGTACGATCAAGTATGAAAATGTAAAAAAATCATGAAATTAAATAAAATTGCATCATATTTAAAGTCTATACTTCTCGGCGTTCACCTGCGCACCCATTACTCTCGTTTGAATTACTCGCGAACCCGTGATCGCATAGATATGGCAAGCATATCAGATGAAAGAGGAGAAACAGGGCTATCCATTGCTACCATGGATATCGATCTTTCTGGCTTATAAAAACAGACGAAGTGATTGCAAAATATTAACGTCATGTACACAAACCAACGCTGCACACCCATTACTCTCGGAGTAATTACTCGCGGACCCGTGATCGCATAGATATGGCAAGCATATCAGAAAAAGAGGAGACACAGAGCTATCATTTGATACCAAATACATCCTTCTGGGTTATAAAACAGACGAAGTGACAGCAAAATAATAACTTCATATAGCTGGACTTACCCCACGTTTTTGTGGCAAAGCATGTTTATAATCCAACGCTATCGTGTGTTTCTCTATGGCAAAACATGTTCATAATCCGTTTTGAGATCCTAAAATTCCTGCATGGCATCCAATTCAAGGCTCACATTGCATCCCAATTTGTTCAACAAAGAAACACCTTTGCCTTTACTTTGTTCAAGGCAATGCAGTAAAAAGTTGAGAATCATCATGAGTGCATACACCATAGTCAGACATGCTAACAGGCAAACTTGGGTCAAGTCAGGTCAGATCAGTTCGTGTCACAGATATGGAGCACAGAATGGTCATTTTTCATCACTAAATAAAAAATGGCATTTATTTCCGTAAATCACACACCACATATTTCTGTAAATTGCTCAGCCCCAGAGTATCCCTCCAACATGGCAATTATATTGCCCGTTTCAGGACAGTCTGCCCTACACACACATGAAATGCATGTAGAGCTCTGAGCTTGCTGTGGTGAGATACAGGTCAAAATATAAGAATTTTTATAATATGATTTTTATATTTTAATTCTTTAAAAATCAAAATAAAATCAATGCTAGTACTAATACATTAAATGATGGCAGATCTGGATAGCCTAGACTCTGCTGAAAAAAACAATATATAATATGTGTGTGTGGCACTTACAATGACCAGAATAAATCCTTATGAATAAAGGTAGTGAAAATGCCCTAAAAACAGCTTAGGGTTCTAAGGGTTAATGAGTCCAAGACAACAGCATTTCAAAAGTCGACTTTGAATTTGTTAATACAAAAAATGTCTAGGGGTTAAATATAATGAAAAAAGTATTTGAGCTGGATGTGTGCATGCGTGTGTAGTTCAGTAGCTGAAAATCAAAAATGAGAGTGACAGAAAGATGGGAGGAGGAGCGTAAAATGCACCCTGTATGTACGAAAACTGCCCATTAAAGCGTACGTCTATTTTGCACCTAAATATTTCCACCCACTGTGTATGGTCGCACTAATGGGATGTCGGACTAACGGGATGTTGGACCAATGGTCTGACCCCGGAGCAAGGCGTTATTTACCCGATGAGCTAAAGGTTTGATAAATACGATGTTAACATAACTGTCATAGCATGCGGTTTCTGCGGGTTCATCATGGTGCTGATAACGCTACGTTTGCAAATATACGTACATCTGGCCGTGTGTATCAACACACACCCAAACACAAGGAGATCTACGAACACATGTTCACACAGATGCATACACATGTAACGGAGGCGAACTGAGTTAGCGTGCTAGTTGCCCGTGTAAATCCTCACAGCCCTAACCTTAAGAACGCTTCTAACCGCTGAGTTGGAAGCCTGGGCTTTTAGCTCAGTGGTTAGAGCGTTCGACTCCCATGCTGGTGTGTGTGGAGGTGTGCGGGTTCGAGGGCCATGAGTGGTGGACGAATTACGACCTCTGTTACACACACTCATCCACATACACACTTATTCATTCGTTTTCATACATGCATACACACATTTTGTGGGTGCGCATACACACACACACACACACACAAATGTTTGCCCCATTAATGACGTAAGTCTCATCTGTGTGCTCATCTTCATATGATCAAATTTAATTCATGCAGATTCATTTTGCATTATTCCACTGCAGTCCCGAGGATCTCCCCTCCCACTGCAGCGTTGCCATGTGTGTGTTGCATAACTATGTGCCTGTGTGTGTTGTGTGTGTGTGTGTGTGTATTTAGCCCTGGACATTGACATCACAGAGTTAGAATTTGAGGAGATTGATGCTCCCCCAACGTTCCCCGAAGACCAATCCAAACTCAGCCCCGCCCCCTTTAGCCAAAGAGAAACGAATACCCTTCTTTAAGAAGGTAACCATGGATACACTTCCTATCACTCTGTGTCTAATGTAACCACGGATACACTTTCTATCACTCTGTGTCTAATGTAACCACGGATACACTTCCTATCGCTCTGTCTACTGTAACCACGGATACACTTCCTATCGCTCTGTGTCTACTGTAACCACGGATACACTTCCTATCGCTCTGTCTACTGTAACCACGGATACACTTCCTATCACTCTGTGTCGACCGTTTACCTGCCCGAAAGCTGCTGCTCTTGCCACAGCAATCACACACACACACCACTATTCTCTCTGTAATACACACACACACCATGTTATCTCTGTAATACACACACACACACACACTGTTCTCTCTGTAATACACACACACACACCACTGTTCTCTCTGTTACAGACACACACATAGATAGATAGATAGATATAAAATAATGTTAAATAAATAAATCACCACTCTCTTTGTAATACACACACACACACAGACACACATACAAACATCATGGCTCTCTCTCTCTCTCACACACACACACACAGACACGCTGTGCAGTGCTGCACTCTCTGGGTTTGTCATCAGGTTCCACAACTGAATCGCATGCCTACTCATGCATACTCACACTCCCCTTCCTTTACTCCCCTTCTCCTCCTCCTCCTCTTCTCTCCTCTCTTCTCTCCTCCTCCTCTCTCTCTCTTCTTTCCTCCTCTTCTCTCTCTCCTCCCCCTCCTCCTCTTCTCTCTCTCTTCTTTCCTCCTCTTCTCTCCTCCTCCTCTCTCTCTCCCAGCCAAGCTGAAGCAGAGGTCGGTAAGTTCTGTCTGCTTGCCCCCCCCCCCGCCCCAAACCCCTGTAATATTGCTTTACCTAGGAGTGTAGGTGTCTACTCATGCATGCTTGGCTTTGCTTGATCTGTCACTAAAGGCCCTTTAGACAATGCAACAGGCACTATTGTGTTCTGCCTTCCTTTCAGTGGTGCGCACCATGCCATGATGAAGCAGAGCGTAGCCATGATGGGTAGCTTCTGCATGAAGCAGAGTGTAGCCATGCATGCTGCAGCTAAAGTATAGGGCTGTTGATGCACTAACTGCATTGCACCTAAGGGGCTTTCAGTGTCTGTAAGAGTTTGGTTATGTGTGTGCATGTGAGTTCAACATGTCCTTCAAGACGTTTCTATAAGCTCAGTACCGTGAGAGCACAATGTCTCATGACAACATCAGAACATCTCATGACAACATCAGAACATCTCATGTAGTCTGTGTCCTCCATGTGTCCTTGACCAACCCCAGGCTGAGGACACAGGCCACAGCTCACACATTAACCTAGCAGAGCCACTAGAACTAGAAATATCACACATTTCATGTTTGATATGCTTATATTCAGTCAGACATTGTTTCTTTAGAGAGTTTCCTCTCATGCATATTAAACAGGGATATTGGAGAACTGCAGAATGGCATGAGACATGTTCTATATAGAGGTTTTATGGGACATATCTTTAATTATTTGTGTCAATCTATCTTTTATTCTATGTGTCAATCTATATGTCAATAATTACATAAGTTAATATACAATTCATTATTTTAATTTATAGCAGGCAGCATGGTGAAAGGTTTTTTTGCAAAGAAAGAATTATCAAAAGCTAATAAATTAGTAAAATTACAGTAAAACTTTAATCTTCTTAAAGTAAGCAACTATTACATTTAGGAGCAATGCTATTTGAGGGTGTTGTGTATAAACTGCAGGACAGTGTTAGGACAGCAAGTTAAAAAACAAAACCATATTAATACCATATTAACTGCCCCATGTATTATTCTCATAGCTGAAGAGGTATAAACCTCGGCTGACAGCACCCATTGCAGGTCTACGGTGCTGCTATCCGCTTTTGCTCACACGTCTCATTTACAAGTTCCTCCATGATTATAGCTGGTCTGGGCCGCATTCTTCACAGACCAATCAGAATTTTGTATACTAGAATCCTTCAAATCGTCAATCTATATCTAATTATATAGTTCTGATCCAATTCCTCCTTCAATTATTGATGCATTTATTGAATGCAGAGAGAGATTGGAGCAGAGGATGAAAGATAGATTGACACATACAATTAAAGATTAAAGAAATCCTAAAGAAAAATCCTCCAGAGTTCTCAATTGCAATGCAAATTAAATCCTCTCCACCATAATCCACACAATTTAAACTCAT
Organism: Alosa alosa; assembly: GCF_017589495.1. Taxonomy (NCBI): domain Eukaryota; kingdom Metazoa; phylum Chordata; class Actinopteri; order Clupeiformes; family Clupeidae; genus Alosa; species Alosa alosa. The sequence continues at coordinate 801,785 of NC_063204.1, forward strand.
CTGGAAGACATGGTTTACTAACTGCCCACCACACATCTGCACTAATGTGGAGTTTAGTATACTAACTGCCCACCACACATCTACACCACACATCTGCACTAATGTGGAGTTTAATATACTAACTGCCCACCACACATCTACACCACACACATCTGCACTAATGTGGAGTTTAATATACTAACTGCCCACCACACATCTACACCACACATCTGCACTAATGTGGAGTTTAATATACTAACTACCCACCACTACACTAATAAGTATACTCCCACATCTACACTAATGTGGAATTTAGTATACCTAACTGCCCACCACACATCTACACCACACATCTGCACTAATGTGGAGTTTAATATACTAACTGCCCACCACACATCTACACCACACATCTGCACTAATGTGGAGTTTAGTATACTAACTGCCCACCACACATCTACACCACACATCTGCACTAATGTGGAGTTTAATATACTAACTGCCCACCACACATCTACACCACACATCTGCACTAATGTGGAGTTTAATATACTAACTACCCACCACTACACTAATGCCCTACCCACATCTACACTAATGTGGGAGTTTAGTATACTAACTGCCCACCACACATCTACACCCACACATCTGCACTAATGTGGAGTTTAATATACTAACTGCCCACCACACATCTACACCACACATCTGCACTAATGTGGAGTTTAATATACTAACTGCCCACCACACATCTACACCACACATCTGCACTAATGTGGGAGTTTAATATACTAACTGCCCACCACACACTACACCACACATCTACACCACACATCTACCCACACATCTGCACTAATGGGAGTTTAATATACTAACTGCCCACCACACATCTACACCACACATCTGCACTAATGTTGAGTTTAATATACTAACTGCCCACCACACATCTACACCACACATCTGCACTAATGTGGAGTTTAATATACTAACTGCCCACCACACATCTACACCACACATCTGCACTAATGTGGAGTTTAATATACTAACTGCCCACCACACATCTGCACTAATGTGGAGTTTAATATACTAACTACCCACCACTACACTAATGTGGAGTTTAGTATACTAACTACCCACATCTACACTAATGTGGAATTTAGTATACTAACTGCCCACCACACATCTATACTAATGTGGAGTTTAGTATACTAACTGCCCACCACACATCTACACCACATATCTCATTAATGTGGAGTTTAGTATGCTAACTACCCACCACTACACTAATGTGGAGTTTAGTATACTAACTACCCACATCTACACTAATGTGGAGTTTAGTATACTAACTGCCCACCACACATCTACACCACATATCTGCACTAATGTGGAGTTTAGTATACTAACTGCCCACCACACATCTACACTGATGTGGAGTTTAGTATACTAACTGCCCACCCCACACATCTACACTAACGTGGAGTTTAGTATTTTAACTTCCCACTAATGTGGAGGATAAAGTTTACAATCTACATTTCACCATCAAGTTATGCTGTGCGTTGCGTTAACTATTTTTTTCTCTGTGCGTATGTGTGTGTCATTTTGTATGTGTGCTATGTGCTTGCTATTCTTTTGTGTGTGAGTGTGTGTGTGTGTGTGTGCTTTCTCTTATGATGTGTGTGTGTGTGTTTGTGTGCTTTCTCTTATGTGTGTGTGTGTGTGTGCTTGCTCTTGTGTGTGTGTGTGTGTGTGTGTTTGTGTGTACGTGGTTGCTCTCTTGTATGTATGTGTGTGTGTGTGTGTGTGCTTGCTCTTTTATGTGTGTGTACATGCGTATGTGTGTGTGTGTTTGTGTGCTTGTTGATTTTTGTGTGTATGCTCTTTTATGTGTGTGTGGGTGTGTGTGTGTGTTGACAGTCAGAGCACATTCCTCCTTACGATGTTGTTCCTTCCATGAGGCCAGTGGTGCTGGTGGGGCCATCACTCAAAGGTTACGAGGTAAAGCACACACACACACACACACACACACACACACAAACACACACACCTCACATACACACACACTAGGGGTGTAACGGTACACAGAAGTCACGGTTCGGTTCATACCTCGGTTCGGACATCACGGTTCGGTACAATGGAGGCAAAAGCAAAACAAAAATGCAGAAAGCAATTTTTTTTTATTGTGCATGTATCAGGCTGTACCACCTACTGTAGTGTCATACAGTCTCTTCCCTGAGCTATCTGCAACAGCCTGAAGTGTGTAAGATGTAGGCTAAACAGTACAATAAGTACCCATACTCCATCTGTAACTTGTAAACAAAATAAGACAATGAGTTATAAAACTGAAAATAGGCCTACAGCATCTCTTATTTCTGAAAGTGCAAATGACATAGAATAATGATTTTTAAAAATCCACTTAAGCAAGACCTTCAACATCTGTGTTGAGTTGTATATGGAAGGGTCTACAATTTGCCTCAATATTTTCAGTGTGTGTACAGTAATAATCAAGGCTACTAACTGTGAAAATATCACACTATTTTGCCTTATTTTAAAAAACAAAATTGCTCCTTTCATTTCCTAAACAGACTACAACTAGAAGTCACGTGACTTTGCCCTTTGACGTTAACTCACATAGACTGTTCTATATATACAGTCTATGTTAACTCACCGTAGCATGGCTTGTTTATTAGCCTAGTTAGCGTTGTCACTTTCTTTTACTGTCTATGCACTAAACACTACCAGCTCCTCATGTGAGAAGTTACCCCAACATAAAGGTAATTACCACACGATTTACATAGCTTTCTGTCATTACGAAATCATTTCATTTAAGCCATAGGTTTTGGCCCTATTTGTATGTGTATCAAAAGGCTGCTGAAGCGCATGGGAATTTTTTTTTTCTCGTTTTAGTGATTGGTAGCCTACATCATCATCTGGTTGATGGCTTCGAATATGTGTAGCATATATTTCCACTCACATATATAACAACTGCTGAACAACGCCGACACACAGTTGCATCTTATCCACCACTCTCTTGCCTGTACTACTGTAACTGAAGTTCACAAACTTTCGATCTTAAAGACCAGCGGATCTTCTAACTCTTGTGGGTCGCCACCTTAGTGCTGCTAATGACTGACTGACTCGACCGACGAGACGACCTGACAAAAAAAAAACATAGGCGCCAATCAGAGCTAAGGCGAGGCTAGAGATTAGCGTTAGGTGTCGCTAAAGAACTCCCGTAACTCTCGCTGCTTAACAGTAATTGCGCATGACATTAATTAATCCGCATACAAGTTTTGTGTATTTTTATACCGTATTCTCCGTGGTAAATTCAAGCACCGAACCGCGGACGCCTGCATCAAGCTTCGGTTCAAAAAAACTACACGAACCGTTACACCCCTAACACACACACACACCTCACATACAGCACACACACACACACATACACACCTCACACACACACACACACACCTACACACACACACCTTGGTTTTGGTTATAGCCTACCATGCAGTGTGACAGTAGGCCATTTCTGTAAAACAAACTAATTTATTTGTGAAACTTTATGCAGTAGAACAACACGCAACTAGGCATGCAGGACATAATGTTATTAGGAGAGAGAATGAGAATAAGAGTGCAAGCACACACGCAACCAGCAAAGGATTAGCTAAACACAAGACAAGACTTCAAGGTCATGGACATCCATTTTTCCTTCGAAAACAGAAATGGTGAAGGCAGCAAGGCAGGCAAGAGAGATACATTGCTGGTCAAAACGTATAAGCATAAGAACTGGTTTATAATGCTGAATGAAGCACAACGCTTTACTGAAGCACATACATACACTGTTTAAAGTCACAGACACAATGAACCAAAGTAACTTTTATGCATGCACAAACCTATATGGCCTATACGTACCGGTAGATATGGCTGTGTAGCCTGTGTGCCATAACATTTATGCCTGCAGCCACCTGCTCACTAGCCTAGAAATCTAGATGCACCCTAGCGGCAGCAATGTGGGTCTGGCTCATCAAGCTACCTAGATAGATAGAGATAAATAGATACTTTATTGATCCCCAAGGGGAAATTCATCTGCTCACGGCTGTAGGCTAAAAGTTTAACATGGGCAGGTGGCATGGGCAAAGTATCAGCATTATTTTACTTAGCGACTTGTCAATAGGTCTTGTACCTATTCCAAAAAAGCTGTCCCAGGTCAGTATATAAAGCTATCTATTGCTTGCTTGAGGTCTGAAATTGCACTTACTCAGGTTGGTGTGGAGGGCTTAGTCTACCACTGCCGCGATTTGTGACAAGTTACTGTATGTTGGTCGTGCCTGTTTTGTGGCTGTCATACTTTTAAATGGCTTCGTAAGAACATAGAACATTGCACTACTGCCATCTTCTTATTTCCCATATATGGCTTTTCCTGGAGGGGTGTCTTTATTATTTTAACTTCTCGCGTCTTCAGCTTCTTTAGCGTCTCCATCTCTACCTCTCCACCTCTACAGTCTCCATCTCTACCTCTCCACCTCTACAGTCTCCATCTCTACCTCTCCACCTATGTGGCAAGTAGGTCTACTGTATGCTTCAACCAATGATATCTTTGAAAAAGCAATTATGAGTTAAATATTGATGCTAGCCTTCTCGTGATACTTCAAGTATTTTTTAAAATAGATATATTTAATTAATTTTAACTGTCCTGGCCGCAAATGACCCGAATATCATTAAAATATTTTTTATATGACTCATAACCGCGGTCATCCGCGGTTGACCGCTTAATTTCGGACAGTCCGCGCAACACTGACACACACACACCTCACATACACACACACACACACCTCACATACACACACACACCTCTCACACACACACACACACCTCACATACACACACACACATCTCACATACACACTCTTTGTGATTTTATGTGCGTGACATTCAGGGCCAGATGTGCGTGATATTTTTGCGAAGGTAGCGATAAGCCATGGACACACCAAGCCAGATTAAGAGCACGCTGTCAGACCCAAGTTTCCGTCAGATTTATCAATCGTTCAATCCTTAAGTGTAAACTGCACCTTTCTCTGCCCTTCTCCGCCCATAAACGCAAATTTACAAACGTCCCAACTGAATGGCAGCGCCTACAAAAGCGCAGTTGAATAGAACTGATGACAACATTAAAAAAGAATCAAACAAGCGTTTAGCGATCATGAAATAATACCATACATGATAAGATGTCAACAAGCAGGGGAGATAATGAAGATCAGTAGTTCTACTCAAAACTACTTGTGTCGTAGAAGCTATGGAAGATTAATCAAATTTAGCAAGTAGGAAAGTTTAAGTGAATGACGCGTGAAAGTGAAAGTAAGACATTATCACGAGGCCAACCAAAGTTAAGGTTGCTTTTGGTAGTACAAATACTTTCACCACAAAAACTGGTGTTCTAAATAGCGATTCTGTTGTCTTTGAAAGGTTCTCTTATTGGCGCGTTGAACTGCAATGTGGATTAACACCTACTTTTACAAAGGCGGAAGTATTTAGAAGCAGAATAGGCGTGGCTTTCAGGAGCAGTCTTTGTACATACCACAATGGAATACATAACTAGGCTCTTTACTCTTCCCCTCCCATTTGTTTATAAGCTCCCACTTTCCCCTGGATCCTCCCATGAATGCATATGCATGACATGACAATCACAATCTGCCACTTTCAGCTCCCCGACAGGCAGTTTCTTTTTTACATCATTAAGCCCTGTTTGTACATACCTGCTCAATGATTTTACACGCATTCTTGGCAAACAAATCGCCTGAGCATAAAGCGTTGAGCATCTGGCCCTCAGTGTGTATTAGGGCTTGTTAGGTGAGCAGAGTGTATTCTCTTATTTTTGCAGGTTACTGATATGATGCAGAAAGCACTTTTTGATTTTTTAAAACACAGATTTGAAGGACGGTGAGTAATGACGCCTGGGTAGTGTGTGTGTGTGTGTTTGTGTGAGTGTGTATGAATATGTTTGTGTGTGTGTGTGTTTGTGTGAGTGTGTATGAATATGTTTGTGTGAGTGTGTATGAATATGTTTGTGTGTGTGTGTGTTTGTGTGAGTGTGTATGAATATGTGTGTGTGTGTGTTTGTGTGAGTGTGTATAAATATGTTTGTGTGTGTGTGTGTTTGTGTGTGTATGAATATGTTTGTGTGAGTGTGTATGAATATGTTTGTGTGTGTGTGTTTGTGTGTGTGTATGAATATGTGTGTTTGTGTGGTGTGTGTATGAATATGTTTGTGTGTGTGTGTATATGTGTATATGTGTGTTTATGAATATGTTTGTGTATGTGTATGTTTGTGTGTGTGTGTGTTTGAATATGTGTATGAATATGTTTGTGTGTGTGTTGCGTGTGTGTGTGTATGTTTATGTGTTGTGTGTATGTGTGTTTGTGTGTAGTGTGTATGTTTGTGTGTGTGTGTGTTTGTGTGTGTGTTTGCGTGTGTATGAATATGTTTGTGTGTGTGTGTGTTTGTGTGAGTGTGTATGAATATGTGTGTGTGTGTTTGTGTGAGATGTGTATGAATATGTGTGTGTTTGTGTGAGTGTATGAATATGTTTGTGTGTATGTGTGTGTGTTTGTGTGAGTGTGTATATATAATGTGTTTGTGTGTGTGTGTGTGTGTGTGTGTGAATATGTTTGTGTGAGTGTGTATGAATATGTTTGTGTGTGAGTGTGTATGAATATGTGTGTTTGTGTGAGTGTGTATGAATATGTGTGTGTGTTTGTGTGAGTGTGTATGAATATGTTTGTGTGTGTGTGTGTGTATGTATGTGTGTGTGTGTGTATGAATATGTTTGTGTGAGTGTGTATATAATATGTGTGTGTGTGTGTTTGTGTGTATGTATGTGTTGTTTGTGTGTTTGTTTGTATATATAATATGTTTATGTTTGTGTGTATGTGTATGTGTGTGTTTGTGTAAGTGTGTATGTATAATATGTTTGTGTGTATGTGTTTGTGTGCTTGTGTGTATGTATGAATATGTTTGTGTGTGTGTGTGTTTATAATATGTTTGTGTGTGTATGTATAATATGTGTGTGTGTGTGTGTATGTATAATTGTGTGTGTGTGTGTGTATGTATAATATATGTGTGTGTATAATATGTGCGTATAATGTGTGTGTGTGTATAATAATATGTGTATAATGTGTGTATAATATGTGTGTGTGTGTATGTATAATATGTATAATGTGTGTGTGTATAATTATGTGTGTATGTATAATATGTTTGTGTGTGTATGTATATATGTGTGTATAATATGTGTGTGTGTGTATGTATAATATGTGTGTGAATATGTTTGTGTGAGTGTGTATGAATATGTTTGTGTGTGTGTGTGTATGTATAATATGTTTGTGTTTGTGTGTTTGTGTGAGTGTATAATATGTTTGTGTGTATGTGTTTGTGTGTGTGTATGTATGAATATGTTTGTGTGTATGTGTTTGTGTGTGTGTATGTATAATGTGTTTGTGTGTGTGTGTGTGTTTGTGTGTATGTATAATGTTTGTGTGTGTGTGTATGTATAATATGTTTGTGTGTATGTGTTTTGTGTGTTTGTGTGTATGTATAAATATGTTTGTGTGTATGTGTTTGTGTATGTATAATGTGTTTGTGTGTGTGTTTGTGTGTATGTATAATATGTTTGTGTGTATGTATAATATGTTTGTGTGTGTGTGTGTGTGTGTAATATGTTTGTGTGTGTGTATGTATAATATGTGTGTGTGTTGTGTGTGTGTATAATAATATTTGTGTGTGTGTGTGTGTGTATAATATGTGTGTGTAATGTATAATATGTGTGTGTGTGTGTATGTATAATATGTGTGTGTGTGTGTGTGTATAATATGTTTGTGTGTGTGTGTATGTATAATATGTTTGTGTGTGTGTGTGTATGTATAATATGTGTGTGTGTGTGTGTGTGTATAATATGTGTGTGTGTGTATAATGTGTGAATATGTGTGTGTGTATAATATGTGTATGTGTATAATATGTTTGTGTGTGTGTGTGTTTGTGTGTGTGTGTGTATGTGTGTGTGTGTGTGTTTGTGTGAGTGTGTATGAATGTGTGTGTGTATGTGTTTATTGTGTGTGTGTATAATGTGTGTGTTTGTGTGTGTATGTATAATATGTGTGTGTGTGTGTATGTATAATATGTTTGTGTGTGTGTGTTTGTGTATGTATATGTGTGTGTGTGTATGTATAATGTGTGTGTGTGTGTGTGTGTGTGTGTGTATAATATGTGTGTGTGTGTGTGTGTGTGTATAATATGTGTGTGTGTGTGTGTGTATAATATGTGTGTATGTATAATATGTGTGTATGTATAATATGTGTGTGTGTGTGTGTGTGTGTGTATGTATAATATGTGTGTGTGTGTGTGTGTGTGTATGTATAATATGTGTGTGTGTGTGTGTGTATAATGTGTGTGTGTATAATATGTGTGTGTGTGTGTATGTATAATATGTGTGTGTGTGTGTATGTATAATATGTGTGTGTGTGTGTATGTATAATATGTGTGTATGTATAATATGTGTGTATGTATAATATGTGTGTATAATGTGTGTATGTATGTATAATGTGTGTATGTATAATGTGTGTGTGTGTATAATGTGTGTATGTATAATATGTGTGTATGTATAATATGTGTGTGTGTGTGTGTGTGTATGTATAATATGTATGTATAAATATGTGTGTGTGTGTGTGTGTATATGTATATGTGTGTGTGTGTGTATGTATAATATGTGTGTGTGTATAATATGTGTGTGTGTGTGTATGTATAATATGTGTGTGTGTGTGTATGTATAATATGTGTGTGTGTGTATGTGTGTGTGTGTGTGTGTGTATGTATAATATGTGTGTATGTGTAATGTATAATGTGTGTGTGTGTGTATGTATAATATGTGTGTATGTATAATGTGTATGTATAATGTGTGTGTGTGTATAATGTGTGTGTGTGTGTATAATATGTGTGTGTGTGTGTGTGTGTATAATATGTGTGTGTGTGTGTGTGTGTATGTATAATATGTGTGTGTGTGTGTGTGTGTATAATATGTGTGTGTGTGTGTGTATGTGTGTATAATGTGTGTGTGTGTGTATAATATGTGTGTGTGTATAATATGTGTGTGTGTGTGTGTATGTATAATATGTGTGTGTGTATAATATGTGTGTGTGTGTGTGTGGTGTAATATGTGTGTGTGCCATGTTGCAGTATATAGTTGTAATGTCAGAATTGTTCTTCTTTTTTCTTCTCTTCTTCTGTTACTTCTTCCCCTCCATCCCCCTCTCTCTCTATCCCTCCATCTCCCCTCTCTCTATCCCTCCATCTCCCTCTATCCCTCCATCTATCCCTCCATCCCCCTCATCTATCTATCCCTCCATCTCCCTCTATCTATCCCCTCCATCTCCTCTATCTATCCCTCCATCTCCCTCTCTATCCCTCCATCTCCCTCTATCCTCCATCTCCCTCTCTATCTATCCCTCCATCTCCCCTCTCTCTATCTATCCCTCCATCTCCCCTCTCTCTATCTATCCCTCCATCTCCCCTCTCTCTCTATCCCTCCATCTCCCCTCTCTCTATCTATCCCTCCATCTCCCTCTCTCTCTATCTATCCCTCCATCTCCCCTCTCTCTATCCCTCCATCTCCCCTCTCTCTATCCCTCCATCTCCCCTCTCTCTATCTATCCCTCCATCTCCCCTCTCTCTATCCCTCCATCTCCCCTCTCTCTATCCCTCCATCTCCCCTCTCTCTATCCCTCCATCTCCCCTCTCTATCTATCCCTCCATCTCCCCTCTCTATCTATCCCTCCATCTCCCCATCTCCCTCTCTCTATCCCCTCCATCCATCTCCCTCCCTCTCTATATCCCTCCTCCATCTCTCCTCTCTCTCTATCTATCCTCCATCTCCCTCTCTCTATCTATCCCTCCATCTCCCCTCTCTATCTATCCCTCCATCTCCATCTCCCCATCTCTATCTATCCCCTCCATCTCCCCTCTCTATCTATCCCTCCATCTCCCTCTATCCCTCCATCTCCCTCTCTCTCCATCTCCCTCTCTATCCCTCCACCTCCCCTCTCTATATCCCTCCATCTCCCCTCTCTCTATCCCTCCACCTTCCCTCTCTCTATCCCTCTATCTACCATCATCAGGATCTCAATCACTCGTGTGACTGCAGATATTTCTCTTGCAAAGCGCTCTGTTCTAAACAACCCCACCAAACATGCCATCATAGAGCGCTCAAATGCACGCTCCAACCTGGGTGAGTCACACATACACACTCCAACACACTCCTGGGTGAGTCACACACACACTCCATCACACTCCTGGGTGAGTCTGGATTAGGCTAGAGGGCTCTTGTTTTGAAAGCTCTTTGCGGGAGCAGGGTGGATGAGAGAGGTGCGTTTGCGGGAGAAACAGATGGTTCACTGCACTCCCGCAAATTAAATATATGCGTAAAAATAACATAGAAATGATTGAAGTAGTGTATATAATTATAGTTGAGCTGGCTATTGTGTTATGCAGCATTAAAAAACGGGGTTTCAGCATCCTAACTGACGGATATTGTCGTTTATACTACTTGGGTTCAAGTATTTCCTGCCGCTGCGTTGCCAGAGGAAGAGGAGACCACTAGGCTACTTCAGCTAGAATATTACCATTTAACGAACACCCCGACAAATGGCATATTATGTTCAAGTCAGAGAGATACAGAAATGTCTACGTGTCACACATTTACAGAAAGGCTAGCCCAGCTTAGCTAATGAAATGTGTACGTTAATGGGTGGTCACACACACACACATGCATTCACACACACACACTCTCACACTTCTCTAATGGGTGGTCACACACACACTGACACATACATACACACACACACATACATACACACAAACACACACACACACAAACACACACACACACTCACACTTCTAATGGGTGGTCACACACACATGCATACACACACACACACTCACTCTCACACACACACTTCTCTAATGGGTGGTCACACATCCATACATACACACACACACACTTCTCTAATGGGTGATATTGTCTGTGTGTGTGTGTTAGCGGAGGTACAGAGCGAGATTGAGCGCATCTTTGAGCTGGCCAGGACGCTGCAGTTGGTGGTGCTGGACGCGGATACGATCAACCACCCGACTCAGCTCAGCAAAACCTCACTGGCACCCATCCTAGTTTACGTCAAAATATCTTCTCCAAAGGTACACACACAAACACGAAAAGTAAATGCACACAAACATGCAACACATTCCTGCACACACACACACACGCAACACATTCCTGCACACACACATGCAACACATTCCTGCACACACACACGCAACACCTTCCTGCACACACACACATGCAGCATGTAGAAATGAACAGACTGGAGCGGGCTTGAATGAGTGTGGTAAGGCTGAATGAGTGTGGTAAGGCTGAATGAGTGTGGTAAGGCCAGTGTTGCCAACTATTTCAAATGCAAAGTAGCTAAAACCAGCTCCAAAAGTCGCTAAATGTCGCTACATGATGTCACACACTAATTTGCATATCAATTACGTCACCAGGTCGTGGACCCAAAAAAAAAAAAAAACGGTGATGGCCCTTTAATACCCCTTTACAGCTGTTTGCTTTTCTACTAGGCCTACTGAAATAGGCAAATTTAATTTAATATACTTGTATTGATACACTTTAATTGATACACTTTACATTTCTGTACATCTTGTCATAGTATTGCCTACACCCGAATTAGCAATAAGTGGCTGAAAATCAGTAATTTCCAACCTATTCTCAACTACTGCATTTGCTTTGCACAGCTTGAAGTATAATTATAACTTCACCATAGGCTACACACAATTTAACCTTACAACAATGGCTATTTTTTGGATTTATTTAGTTAATGTCACCCGGACAGGCCGACAGATTTTTTTTCCCTTCAGCCAACAGTCTGTCCTGCATTGACAATATTGAGGCTACATAGCCTAAACGAATGCTTTAGGTTTTTCTAACTTGTATGCTCGATTTTGAACTGATCTGCTTGTGAATAAAGTTGTAGCCTACTTTCCTCTGTTGAACGGTGCTGGAAAGCGTGTCCCTGTTTCCCTGTCATCATGTCATTCTCGTCTCGTTGACTCTGGTTGTAATCTCACCCGAAGTTGCTGCACCTTCCAATAACGTTGTCTGAGCTGTTAGATCTATAGAACATCTACTTCTGTGGATAACATGGGCTGATACTACATAGGCCAGTCATTACTTTTATAATCATGGGAGAAGCGCTTTGGGCTTAACTTCGATTTAGGCTAATTCACAAACTAAACAGGCATGAGACTCCTATACAGCACAGCCGAACTCACTGCTCACTCAGAAGAATAAAAAGGGACGTTACATGCCATCACATCAGAGTCTCAAAAAGTCTCCAAGAACGCCAGAAAAAGTAGCTAGATTTGTCGCTAGTCGCTTTTTACAAAAAAAGTCGCTTGGGGGGTCTGAAATCTCGCTAAAAATGGCTACAAAGTCGCTAAGTTGGCAACACTGTGTAAGGCTGAATGATTTTTATAAACAGATATTGATATTATTGATATAGATATTGCAATTTAATTTACAGGGATTTTAAATGCCAAGTGTTCCTATATTCACTATGTAACAGCATTCCACCAATTCAATAAATAAACACACTTCGGTCTCAAAAATTCCCAGGTATGCCTGCAGTAGCCCGCAGACAGTTTTTGTTTTATACAGTGGGCAGTGCTTCGACTTGGCCAGCCTTCCTCGCGGTCCGTGCGTGGGATCACGCGGTATCACGCGACTTTAATTTGTATTTTTCCAGTGACGCTGCAACGACGCTGCAACAACCCAAACAACCGGCAGAGGTCTCAAGTGAGCAGGGTGTCTCGTAAAAAGAAATGGAGCCTGGAAAACCCTACACAGACTTCACTACAGACTTTAGCAAATGAATTTAGAAATAATTTAATAGCCAGAAATATGCCTGCCTTGCCCTAATAAAGAAATATTTGGTTAACTGCGAGTGAATCCCGTTTGCAGCCGTGAGAAGAAACGCAGGACAAATTAAACATTCTGGTTTCTCCGAGTGCAACGATGATAGACAGACATCATTTGGACAAAATATAGAGCATATTAACCTCCGTTGCTCAGCCAAATGCCTTCCTGTTACGTCCTGTTATCACGGAGTTATCACGGAGGCGATAAACGATTTTTGATGGTCACAAGTTCACTTCATTAGCATTTATTTGTGTATTTATAAGAGTGTATGTCATAGCATAGAAATCTCGACGCGCCCAGGGCTAGTCTAGCAACTCTCCGTTGGCTTGTGAGCTCCAGAAATCGAAACTTAATCAGGCCAATGAAATCGTGTATAGAGTCGTTAGGTGGGCTTAACATAATGATTGATGGCAGAGTTGCAACGGTTTGGCTTGAATTCCCTGCTACTTGAAAACAAATAAGATGGCGAAGATGGTTGTTATTGGCGAACAGTGTGACACGAGTTAAGCTTTTATTAAGTTGGCAAACGTTTGAACTAGCCAACTAGCTCCGCTTGTGGGAAACGCATGGGACTCATAGCACTGCCGCTGTCCCATTAAGTGCGTGCAGGGAATTTGAAAGACAACTGATTATCCCGCCCCTCGGACTGAGCACTGCGAACGGTGAGTGCCCAGACCCTACATTTTAATGTGGGTCTGGCTCGTCAGGCTATGTTTTTCATTTAAAGGCTTGACATCACATTGCATGTTTGTTTGTAATAGATGCAACCGCGAGATACGCTTGTCATAGGCGCCGATACGGAAAACATTGAGCACCCACGTGTGCCAGCTTACAGTCACGGCTAAATTTACATTCATTTAAAATCAAACATCGCAGTTTATGTTAAATTCAGCATCTCTCATAATGTGATTGGCTATGTTGCTGTCAATCCCCTACTCCATATACTAACCACCAATGAGAGCGTCTCTCGTATGAAAATTCCTGACACTTCCCATCTGAAGAATTAATGCAAGGCTTTGTCGGGTCTTCAGCCCCGAATGTTTAAAATGTATATAGCCCTGAATATCATTTTAAAAGTAGTCTGACAAAGCTTATTGTTTTGTGACACAGCTAAACACTGGTACCTCATAGCACGTCTATAACATAGCCTAGGTCGTCGTCTCACAAAAGTAGCCTAGGGTCTCCACGCAAATCTAGCCTACAACACGCTTTATGCACAAAGGAGAGAGAGCGCGCGCACAGGTGCTTTATGATTGTTGCCTTCTGATGGTATCTTGCTAATTCACTGAACTGCATTAGGTGACACAAATGGTATTGCCTTTATTTTATAACTGTCTGAGCAACTATCAGGCCTATGGTTTTGAAAAGTCAGATGTTCCCTGACAAAGACATTTGAAAATTAAGAATGTTTATTGACTTGAAAAATACACAAATTTTTGCAAACTCCCTTTATTCAACCCTTGAAGACATCACGGTCTGGTGCGCTATGTAGATCGTTTCTCGTACCATTTAATTTCTCAGAATTTAGGTCTACTAGGCCTACAATAACGTCATCACCAAATACATCCTTAATTTTTAGTTGATCAACCACAAAGAGTAGCATAGGCCTACTGTGCACAGTGCACTGACGACTGTAGCAGCCCAAGGTAACCAGTTGTTGTAGATGAAGGGCAACCACTTGTTTCAGATAGTCTGGACAACATGTTACCTGGGTGTTGCCTACGTTATTAATTAATGGTAGCCTACAATAGTTAATGTATACAATAGTTGTATCACGTAACATATTAGTTGGCTCAAAGACTAGGGAATCAGGCTGGAGAGAGTCACGCGTGTGTTGCTTTTGCGGGATCGAATCCAGTTTAATGCTAGTTTTCAAAACATATTTTTTTACATGTCTTTTGTCCGAGTGGCTGTAATGTAGCCGAGCGCTCGTGGCGTTTGAAATGGCGACTTCAAACCGCCTAAAACAATTTGTTTGTGAATGTCTGACAACTGCTGCAGTGCATGCACGCGCAAGGAAACCAGTAGGTGGAGAAACCAGAAGGCACACAACACCGGAACAATTTTAAGGCTATTTCGCATAGGCTACTCAATGGTGTTATTTCAGATGCATTATAGCGACCCCCACTCACCAGGGTTAGGTGGAAGGTGTTAATAGACGATTGGCGTAGCCTACAGTGGACTAGGGCTGTCAAAATTGCTCAAAATGACGCTTCGAATATCCCCTAAAATAAACACACATGTATTCGAACATATTGTAATATCTAGGCTATATTATTTTACATTATGTCAGTGACGCACATCATGTCATCTGTTTTAAACTTTTTGTATGGTTATTGCTTGACAGGGGGGATCCCAAGCAGCTTTCAGCCATAAGGCTACTTTGAGAACATTTCCTAATTCACCCGACACTGATATTAAAAATGTTGAAACTATTTTGGCATAACCTATAAGCAGTTTAATTAAATGTAATGTTAGTTGTAAACAAATGGGCTAGTTGGTGAGGCTTGGCCTCACAGATGCGCTCGTGCCTTAAATGGCACGATTCACATTGGCTGGGGGGCAGGGGGGGCCATCAGACATTTGTTCCCAAGGGTCTATGAATTGTTAATCCGGCCCTGCCCCCAACAAACGCAACTTTCTACCTCTGAGACAGCTTAAAAGAAGTCGAGAGGACTCCTAACTCACTAAGACCTACTTACTGTAGGCTGCGCAAACCACAGGCCTTTTTTTGGGCAAGCCTGCATTCGAGGCAGGCCTTCTGTTGAAGAATTTTATATAAATCCTGCGCTAACAGTAATCCTCCTACCCCCCGCTACCACAGCTGTGGATAGTGTGGCATGCACACGCTTTATGTCTCCTTGCAAACTAGGTCTTCAAAAAATAACAACTTGCCAGATATGCCTTCATATCTTTGGGCTTCATTCAGCATTTTGTTCTTCCACTGGAAATTACTCTTCTATATTTGCTGCCTGCTGCATCCTTTCTGTTTGTATTGTTTAGAAAACGTTTGACGTCTTGAGTTAATGCATTAAACATTGTTTGCTGGTAACCAGCCACAAATAGCCTACAGATTCTTCGTCGTATGCATTCTCTATTCTCTCCAAAATGTGCCCGTTCTATAGGCTGGCCAAGTGCGTAATTCTGCGGCATAAAGCAGATGTATTTGTTTATTGTACAGAAAAATAAAAATAACCTGTCAAGCAGTCAATTGACTACATTGCAGTCAATAAGTAGGGCAAATTAATATACGAAACCAAAACGTGGGTCATAGTTGTCTTAGCCTCTGCTGTGAGGCCAAACCCATGAACAAAGACGCATTGACATCTGCAATAGAGTTTTTTTGGCAAAACAAACTCACAGCCGAACGTTGCAATACATACATAGACCATCTGGACAAAGTCATCAACAGAGTCAAGGGAGAGGCAACTGGCATGTGATCTCCCCACGGGCCAATGGATGTACAAGTTTTCCTCCCTACGATATTTAATCCAGTGTTTTGTCAATCCAAATGTATTTTTGTCAATTTTTATGATAAATGTACTTTTTGTATTTATATCTTAATTGCTTTATACTCAATACTTGACCAATGGCTATTGCATCTGTCTATTGAAAGTGAGAATGTGGCAAGTGATCTACTGTATAGGCTTCATAAAATAAAATAAACAGATTGCTAATGGCCTACAAGCTGATCTGGGGTGTGTTTCCCATACAACTACGGAGTTTTAAGGAGTTTATTTAAATAACACTTGCCTCTGCATCTGCTACTATACCGCTGCGTCGACGTTTCTTCTGTGATTTGAGAAAAGCCCGTAAAAGTCCTGGCAGGAAGCGATTACATCAATGTTTTTTGGTATATCCAGTTTGGTATATCAGTTTTTTGGTATATCCAAGTGTTTACAACTTAGTGTTAACTAATAATTGTTTCAA
Source organism: Alosa alosa (assembly GCF_017589495.1). NCBI lineage: Eukaryota > Metazoa > Chordata > Actinopteri > Clupeiformes > Clupeidae > Alosa > Alosa alosa. The sequence goes on from NC_063204.1 coordinate 818,695, forward strand.
ACTGGGCTACGAACAAAATATTAGTGCATTCCTGATCTACATCCTTATGCATGCTTCCTGCCAGGGCTTTTATGGGCTTTTCCCAAATCACGGAAGAAACGTCAACGCAGCGGTATAGTAGCAGATGCAGAGGCAAGTGTTATTTAAATAAACTCCTTAAAACTCCTGGTGCACTTACAAACTTTCTAATGCCTCGTTATTGGACTAAAGGTCATAGTTGTACTACTGTAGAAGTTTCGTACCATTCAGGGCATTATTAGTGGGGTAATTTACGAGATAAAAGTTGGTTCCATTACGACTGCAGAACGTCATTAATTTCTGACAGCGCTACTCAACCAGGGTTCGACCAAGGGAAAAAAGGTTCTGGGAGGGTTTGGCTTGGGGTCATGGTGCAAAGGACCCTAGGGTGAAATTACTCCGAACCATCGCTTTAACCTATTTGGAGTTTGTGCGCGTTCACATAAATGGGGCGGGTTGCAGCGCAAGTCACCACTTTCAATGATGACGCGATCACCTTATTTTACGGATGAGGAATGCACAATTATTATGACAAGTTACGAGGAATTAAAACCCACTCTACAACAAAAATCAAATATGTCGGCAGCAAACAAAGCAAGGCAAGGTTGTTAGCAACGTTTGCAGATCGGGTAGCCTAAATGCCTAAAAGTAAGGTTTTATTTCCACATGTTCCTAAAATATGTGTTACGGAGGATTAATAGCTTGCGGAATGTCTGAAATGAGTTGCAATAATTAAATTGCCTATTTTGAGTTCATAAAAAGGCCTACAGATGTAACACAATTCAGAAGTGGGCATATAGTTTAATAAGGATAATTGAAAGTTTAAGTAGCCCCCATTGACTGATTTAGCCTAATCCTGTGGACATTCCAGATGTAACACCAGTGCCAAACGCACATGGCAGCAGAAAATGAAACACAAAAACATTATTCAGAATGGTAGGTTTATATAGTTATAGATTGCATTAATATTTCTTAATTATGAAAATATGTTGTATGCTTATAGCCTTCACTTGGCCTCTGTTTTACAGCTAACAAGGAAAAAGGTGTCTTTGAACACTAATGTAGGAGGAAAGGCACCAGAGTGTTTTACAGTAGCAGAGGAGTTGGCCATCGCAAATAATAGTGGAAGGCCGATTATGGAAGGGGTTGAGAGAGGTATTCGGTCGGATCCTGGTGCTGTGGAAATGTGCAGCCTTTATGTGCAGGGTAATATGACAATAAAGTGTATGTTAAAATGGTGATTTTAATGTATTAGGCTACTGTATGTCCGATTTATTTTCGGACATACAGTATTCTTGCCCAGATGTTCAGCATGTCCGATTTATTTTCGGACATAGGCCTACAGTATTCTTGCTCAGATCAGATGTTCAGCATCACCGATGGAATAATTGTCCACTGACAAAATAACGAAACAAAATCTCAACGAAAGGCACATTCGTAAGGCTCTATCGTAAGAGCATTGCTACGTCGGGTGAGAAATGTCTGCCTTGATCAGCTGACAATGATAACGAATTCCCTCGGCTGAGAATCTATATCTTTCATAAAGAATATTGTCCAGTAATGCCAGTGGATTCTGGCGGTCTCTAAAAACCCTCGCCCTGTGAAGAGAGTCTGTAAGTGCAGAAAGCTGACTCATTAGCCTAGGACCTCAAAGTTCTTTCGTACTCAACACAAAACGTTATAAAATAAGTCTTGAATCAAAAGTTCTTCGTTTGTCTGTTTACTCATGAATTTCGAATCACAAAGCATAAAAAAAACTTAGGATCTTTACTTTTCTTCAAATTCTTTACTTTAGATTAACTGTGTAGTTCCTGTATGAATGTTCTATAATTGTTCTGATCTCCCGTATGAATGTTCTGTGTAGGTCAAAAGACTGTGTTGTTCCAAAGTCCAGTGGCTTCTGACTGTTTCGCGGGGTTCTATTTATTTTATACTAAATCTAACAGCCAATCAATTATTCTCACATCATTCATCATTCTTAATTACTGGTGAACTGTTTACATTCCAATTTCTACATTACGTTTGCAACACAGGTTTTCTCAGTTCTTACAAAATAAACTCAAAATATTATTAATTCCATAGAAATGGCTTCAACATATCCCGGCCCCTAATTGACTAGGCCTTAGCAAATCAATTATCAACTTAAACTTAAACTGGAGCCATTTACACTCCTACATTTAACATTTTTCTCAATTCCTTATATTAATAATCTTCTTCTCTTCACAGGTAAGTATTTAAAGGTAAACATTAACTGGTAAGTATTAACAACTAAATACTTTTCACAGACTATTCAAACTGGTAATTTGTTCCATTTTACAGACTATTCTATTCAATATTCAATCCACTCTGGTAAGTATTTCTAGTCTATTCAAATCTTTCTCTTCTATCTTCAGTCTTCTCCCTGCAATAAACAAAGTTTAGTTATGGGTCTTTGAATGATGCTGGTCTTTGTCCGAACTTCAGCACTTCGGACAACGCCTTTGGAGTCGGGCATTACCCTCATGATTCTGCCTAACAACCAGGAGTTTCTTGGCAGGAGCGAATCTGCAATGAGGACGACATCTCCAACCTTGAAACTTCTCTTTAGGCCGAGCCATTTTTGTCGCTCTTGCAGGAGTGGTAGGTATTCGTGAGTCCACCTTTGCCAGAACAGATCCACCATATACTGTATTTGTCTCCAGCGCCGGCGAGCGTAGACATCATCCTTAGCAAACACACCAGGTGGAAAACTAGGCTGTGTTTTTAATGCGAGCAGATGATTCCGTGTCAGTGGCTCGAGATCATTGGGGTCATCTGTGTTGGTGGTTAAGGGTCTCCCATTGATGATGCTCTCAACTTCACATAAGAGAGTATGTAGTCCTTCATCTTCTAAGAGCTGTTGCTTCACAACAGAGCTCAGCACTTTTCTCACTGTGCGGATTTGGCGCTCCCAAATGCCGCCGTGGTGGGACGCAGCAGGCGGGTTGAAAATCCATTGCACACCCTTTCTCATCATGACATCATTGATACGAGACTGATCCAGCTCTGCTAATGCCTCACGCAGCTCTCGTTCGCACCGACAAAGTTCGTGCCATTGTCGGAACGAATGATTGACACTTGGCCTCTTCTGGCTTGAAAACGCCGTATGGCATTAATACATGAATCGGTGTCAAGGGAATGGGCTACTTCTATGTGCACTGCCCTGACAGTTAAACATGTGAAGAGCACTCCATAACGCTTGACCTTTGCACGTCCTCTTCTAACCTCGAAAGGTCCAAAATAATCCACACCCGTGTTGGTGAAGGGTGGTTTGTCAGGGAGCAGACGGTCTTGCGGTAGATCCGGCATTTTCTGCTCTCCTGCCTTTGCATGCAGTCTTCTGCAGAGATTGCACTCTGAAATCACTTTTCTTGCTGCTGCATTGGCTCTTGGTATCCAATACCGTTGTCGAAGTATAGCTAAGACGTGGTTCCTACCTCCATGTCCAGACTCTTAATGAATGTGGTGGAGAATGAGGTGGGCTATTCTGTGCTGTTTATGCAGAATGGCGGGATGCTTGGCCTCCTCAGGCATCGCCGATCTGTTCAGACGTCCTCCTACTCTCAACACATCAGCTTGCAAGTATGGGTCCAGTTTTAAGATAGAACTGTTCTTTTTCACACGGGAGCCTCCCGGCTGCAAGGTTTGTATCTCCACCATGTAAGCTTGTCTCTGACTGTATTTAACCAGTTCCATTTCAGCTCTGGATAGATCTTCCACGGTAAGTATTTTTTTTTCCAGGTTCTTCTTGCACATCACCATTTGCTGTTCAACTATGGATCTGCACTTCTCTGGATCATTCTCATTCTGCTGTATGTTCTGCTCAAACTCTTTTCTCTTCCGCAACATCCCTCTCAAGTGCAAAATCCAGGCTGCTGCCTTTTTTAGCTTATGCCAACTGGAGTAATACTCAACAAGCTGGTTCAGTGGATCTGTGCACTCATTTGGGTTTGTGCATGACACTGCAGCGGATGTCTTCACCTCAACATCATCTTCAGTCAGGTAAGTACACTGTTCAGGTTGTTTTGGCCATTCAACTTCTTTCCGCTGGAAACTAGGCCCCTGAAACCAGCTCTTACTTTCCATGAAGTGCTGGATCTTCAAACCTCTTGAAGCCTGATCTGCTGGGTTCTGTGAGGTGTTGACGTACTTCCACTGAGAAGATGTTGTCGCTTCTCTAATGAAAGAGACACGGTTTGCCACAAACGTCTTGAAACGAAGGGCATCGTTTTCAATGTACTGAAGTACTGTCGTACTATCTGTCCAGAAGACCAACTCCATCAGGGGAACTTCAAGTTCTTCTTTCAACATCCGATCAATCTTGACTGCAACTGTCGCTGCCGTCAGCTCCATTCTCGGAATCGTGATTTGTTTGAGTGGAGCGACTCTGGACTTTCCCATTAAGAATGATACATGTTTCTCACCCTGGTCATTTGTCAGCAAGAGATACGACACAACGCCATATCCATCTTGGCTGGCATCTGAGAAATTGTGGATTTTAGCAGCCTTCGTGGGCCCAAATGCAGGGGGTTTGAAACATCTGTTCAGACTGAGTTCTGAGAGCTTGTCTAAGTCTGTCAGCCACTTCATCCATGTCCGGCATGGCTTTTCGTTAATCTCTTCGTCCCAACCTTTCTTCTCCTGACAGAGATCTCTTAAAATGAGCTTGACAGGTAGGAGGAGTGGTGCCAAAAAACCCATTGGGTCATACACCAAACTCACAACAGACAAAATGCCCCGTCTTGTGCATGGCTTGTCCGGCAGGGGTATTTTGAACCTGAAGCTGTCAGAACTTGTGCACCACTGCACACCTAATGCCCGTTCCACTGGTAACTCATCATGCTCCAGATCGAGATCTTTGACTTCAACCGCTCTTTCAGGGTCAGGGATGGAGCCCAGCAGGACTCTGCTGTTGTTGACCCACTTGGTCAAATGAAAACCACCACTGGCGCACGTCATCAGCTCTCTCACAAGAGTGACGGCTTTGTCTTCTATGGCTACCGACTTCAAACAGTCGTCCACATAGAAGTTCTTGAGGACTGTCTGTGTGGCTTCTGGGGTGCTCTTTGATGCTGCATCTTCTGCTGTTCTTTTCAGTGCATATGACGCACAACTAGGGGATAATGTAGCACCGAACAGATGCACACACATTCTGTGCTCTTCTGCTTCCACGTTCAGATTGCCGCCTGGCCACCAGAGAAAGCGCAACATATCTTCCGTCCGTGTCTGGAATCCACACCTGGTAGAACATGGACTCGATATCTGCCATCATGGCGACAGGCTCCTGTCTGAATCTCAGCAACACTCCCGATGAGGGTGTTAGTTAGGTCAGGCCCTTGCAACAACTGGTCATTTAAGAACACGCCTTGGTAAGTTGCCGCACAGTCAAAGACGACTCGGAGTTTCCTCTTTTTCGGATGGTACACCCCATGGTGTGGGATGAACCATACTCTTCCATCACTGCGACTCAACTGTTCTTCTGAAATCTTTTCTGCGTAGCCTTTTTCCAGTATGTTGTCCATAAAAGCCTTGTACTCTTGAAAGAAGTCTGCATTCCTACTGAACTTCCTCTTCAAAGAGTAAAGCCTCTGTTCAGCAATACCACGGTTGCATCTTCACCTTGTCATCCTTCAAAGGCAACTTGATGCAGAAGTGACCATCCACAAGCTATGCTGACGTTGTGACTGTGTGCATGAACTGCTTGTCATGTTGAGACTGTTCTCGTCTGTCATCACATCGTCTTCCTGGAAAATCTGCATTGTAGTGCTTCATCAGCATGTCTTCAATGCTTACCACAGAAATATGGTTGACAAGGAAACTTTGTCTTTTGCCATCATCTGATTCCTTCTCTTGGCATCTGCCGATTGGCCCATTGACAACCCAACCAAGAGCTGTCTTCACAGCGTATGGTCCGTCGTTCTGGCTACTGATGATCTCCCATGGCTCCATGGCTTTGTACGCATTGACACCGATGAGGAGACCAACTTCTGCTTCGAGTTTTGGGAGATGGACTAGACTCAGGTAAGACCACTTCACCAAATCTTTTTTCTGTGGAATGTTGGCCTTTTTTGCAGGTATATCTGGCTGAGTATACACATTGGGCAGCTGGATGTAATCTTGCTCCTCTAAGCCACACACCTCCAGATCAGTAAGTACATAGCTATTCACTTTCTGTTCTTGTGCTATAGTGTGAAGCAGGAACTCTGTCTTTCTGCCTCGCATATTCAACTTCTTTGCCAAGTCTTCAGTGCAGAAAGTTGCTGGGCTTCCTTGATCCAGGAAAGCATAGGTCTTGATTATCTTTGTGCCTTTCTTGTGTTTTATCTGCACAGGTACGATGGGAAGAACACACTCACCGTTCCCGGCCCCAGTATGGTCACCTCTTCTACACCCTGCAGACACAAGAGAACTTGTGACTTCACTTGTGCTTTGTGAGCGGTCATCTGCACTGTTGTTCTTTGATGAAACATCTTCCTTAACAACGTGCAAGATAGCTGGGTGCTTGAGTGAACAATCTCGGCAAGAGGCCCTTTTCTTACAGTCTTTGGACATATGACCTGCCGTCAGACATCCAAAACAAAGGCCGTTCGTTTTCAAGAACTGAATTCTTTCTTTCAGAGGCTGTTCTCGAATCTTGTTGCACACATTCAATGCATGGTTCTTCTTGCAGTAAAGACAGGGACTTTGGAAAACACCTGCTGACTTGACTGCAAAAGGTTTCTTCTCAGGTTGGCTTTTACTGAAACTGTTATCTTCGGTAGCAGATACATTCACAGCAAAGCTGCTTCCTCACCTTTTCTGATGCTAGGTTGTTTCTTTGAATTGTTCTGATTACCTGAAGTGTTACCAGGATATCTCCAAATAGGGGGTCGTTGGCAACCTTTGCTTGACGGTTAAATCAGGAAACCTGGCTCTTTTTCTTCTTCTTTCTTGAATGTCGTAAGCATAACTTCTCTTGATCTTTCTTTCATTTTGAATGGAAGTTTGGATAAAATGGACTTCATGTCGGTAGGATTGTTCATTTCATCCATGTAGTCCACATCATTCACTGTGTTACAACATCCAATCAGGAACAAAGCAAAGGCATTCAATCCTTTTCTGTCTTCTGGCCTTATCTGAGGCCATTGCATAGCCTTCTTGATATAAGCTGTAGCGATGGTCAGTTCATCTCCATAGTGACGATCAAGCAGGTCTCTGGCTTCTTTGTAAGCTCTGTCTGGTCTCATGTGCTCACAGCTCCGAACTCACTCGTGAACTGTTCGAGGTAGTACAGCCGATCTTGATGACTGTCTGTCTTACTGTCAATAGCATGCTCGAATGCCCTTATGAAAGATCTGTAAGTCAGAGGATCTCCTGTAAACGTGGATATATCTCTTTGTTGTTTAATGAGAATCTCGGTGACTTCGTTTTGACGCTGTAGCACTTCGTGCGGCTATTTGTAGAAGAATCAGTGTGATTATGATGGTTAAAACGCGACGTGCTGCTGCCAGCATCAAACCTTGACGATGACTTTCTTCTATCTGAAGCACCAACTTGAGTGGCTGGATTTGGATTGAAGGTAAGAAATGGCTTACCAGCTCCACGACGCACATAATCGCCAACACTGTGTTTTTCTTGTCTACGCATCAGGGGTTCATATCTGGGTCTTGAAGGTGGCTCAAATAAATCATCTATAGATTCATGAGCATCTTCAAATTCTTCATACACCTTTAATTTGGCATCTGAAGCAGCAAGCTCGGTTTCAAGCTCCAATTGCTCTTTTTTAATTCTTAAGTGAATTTCTTCCTGTTCTATTGCTTCTCTCTTTTTCATTGCTGCAGCTCTTGCCAACAGCGCTTCACGATCAGCTTTAATTCTCAGCATTGCAGAATTAGTACTGGAAGTGTGGCTTGCCACAGAGTTAGCTTTGGATACACTGTCATGTGGCCTAATACCATCTTCCTCCATCTTTTAAGACATCTGCAATCCATTTGTTTGTGTTTTCTATAAACCGCTTAAATTCTAAATATCTGTTCTCATCCGCTTTCTTACCATCTCCATCTATTAACTCACACGATTCTTCATTAATCCGTTCATACTGTCCTAATTTTTTTTCAAACAGTAGCAATGCTTCATCTTTAACGAAAGTAACATTGTGTTCATTTTCCTTCAATTTGTCTAAGTCATTCTTCTGTTTAGCTACTTGTGCCAACTTTCCCTTGCGTTCGCCTTTTAGCCTTTGTATTTTCTCTTCTACAGCCTTTTCTGTGGGCTTTGGCACCCTCTTTTGCTCAACACACGTAGCTGCGTTTTTATCTGCCATGTCATGTCACCTTAAAATCTTCACACAAAAACTGTCACAATTCCTCGAATTATCCACAGCTTCAACTCTTCTTATGTGTTCACAACCACTTGTGATAAGAGTTACTGAATGTGTAGAATTTCTTAATATAAAGCTACTTGACTTTCAGACCCGAATATCCAGTGTGACATTTACTTTATGTTTAGACGATGGTTAGCGTTAGCATCGTCACGAGGCTAATAGAATCAAGTTGCAAGGAAAGCTTCATTCAGCCGACGACTCACACTCAAGGTAGGATACCTCTGTCTTTCTTTCTGTGTTTTTGAGCTGCGGCGTAGTTTTCAGCCGTCTTGGTCTATTTTCTTTGGTAGCAGCTGCTAGCAAGTTTCAGCTTAGCCCAGTCAATTGGCTTCTCCCTCCTCAGCCGTTGGCTTCTTCTTTTGCGGTCTTCACACGCGGCTCGTCTGTCCGCTTCGTCGAGCAATCTTCTTAATTTGCAATGTCGAGCAATCTTTTTCTTAACTATGAGCCAAGTCTTTTGACTTTGATGTAAGTGCAGCAAGCTGACTCATTAGCCTAGGACCTCAAAGTTCATTCGTACTCAACACAAAACGTTATAAAATAAGTTTTGAATCAAAAGTTCTTCGTTTGTCTGTTTACTCATGAATTTCGAATCACAAAGCATAAAAAAAACTTAGGATCTTTACTTTTCTTAGATTAACTGTGTAGTTCCTGTATGAATGTTCTATAATTGTTCTGATCCCCCGTATGAATGTTCTATGTAGGTCAAAAGACTGTGTTGCTCCAAAGTCCAGTGGCTTCTGACTGTTTCGCGGGGTTCTATTTATTTTATACTAAATCTAACAGCCAATCAAATTACATCATTCTTAATTACTGGTGAACTGTTTACATTCCAATTTCTACATTACGTTTGCAACACAGGTTTTCTCAGTTCTTACAAAATAAACTCAAAATATTATTAATTCCATAGAAATGGCTTCAACATAGCCCCTCACAATTTGCGCTCCAATGTCATATGGATCATACAGGTACGCAGACATTGTCTCAGGAGAAGTTGTTAGTGGAGGGGTGGTACTTATAAAGGGTGTGGTTAAACGGAAACCTCGAGTAAAACAAGACCATAACCTGCTCGGAGCTGGTTTGAGATGCAGCGTAAATTGACATGGCAGCATACTTCGGTTAAAACCTATCCACCTTCTGTAGTACGGGCTAATCAAGAAGTTACGCCACACGTGATCAAGTTATTCTCGAAGTTACCCAGATAAGCCAGTAACCCCGCTTCGTAGTACAGGCCCCTGTACCTTGCACAGATATGGATGTGAGTGTCTGTTTGTGTGTGTGTTGACCTGTACCTTGCACAGATATGGATGTGAGTGTCTGTGTGTGTGTTGACCTGTACCTTGCACAGATATGGATGTGAGGGTCTGTTTATGTGTGTGTTGACCTGTACCTTGCACAGATATGGATGCGAGGGTCAGTTTATGTGTGTGTGTTCAGGTTCTTCAGAGACTGATTAAATCCAGAGGGAAGTCCCAAGCCAAACATCTCAATGTGCAGATGGTCGCCGCTGACAAACTTGCTCAATGCCCCACGGTGAGTGCCACTGTGTGTGTGTGTGTGTGAGAGAGTGTGTGTGTGCTTTTGTGTGTATTATAAAATGCTTTTCTCTTTAAGATCAATTTTTTCATATTGACTGCAATGCTGGCATGCTCATGCCCCTTGGCCTCTGCCATGTGTTGTGCACAGGAGATGTTTGACATCATTCTGGATGAGAATCAGCTGGAGGATGCGTGTGAGCACATGGCCGACTATCTTGAAGCTTATTGGAAGTCCACGCACCCATCCAATGAGGCTACCACCAATCAACTGTCTGAAATGCAGGACTCCACCATTGACCTTCCGGTACAATCATTTGCAATTTATCCTCAAACATATTCTTCATTAGAAGTATATACATGTACTGACTACCTTTAGTCTGATTAGAAGTATACATTACTGACTACCTATAGTCTGCAAGAGCAATGTGGAAATTGTAGGCTGGCACTGCTTTGTTTACATTGTGTTGATCTGCAGTGCATATTGCCCTAGCAACAGAATGGCCTCTATTTTGGCGATCAGAAATGGAAGGGCAGAGGCATAAAGTTTATAGACATTACATGTGTGGCCAGTCCACATTCACTAATTTAACAGCGCGATTATGTGATCAAACGTTAGGCGCTTGGCGCAAAAAGGTTGTTCTTATGTTTCTTAATCAGTCATGGGTGTGTTTTGTGCATAAACATCTTTTAAACCAAGGAGAATGACATCTGTCATAACGGCAAGCAGCGCAACTTCAAACAGCACATATCTCTATTTTGATAGTCAGTGGCACATTTGAAGGAATCTGCTTGCACGCGAGACTCACAAAACCATGCTTTACTAGGGGTATGGGAAACACTGGAGTATAGCCTATACGCAGATCTGCACTCATCTATTATTTGAACTCACAGGCAAAGTGAAACAAACGTCATTGTGGTCTCATAGTCAACGACAAAACTGTTCTACACAGTTAATTACTTTCATTATTGACTGACAAGGTTACCATCGAAAACATATCCTGAAAAAAGCAACACTTACCTCAATAATGTTCGAATGACTGAATACAAATCCTAAGGATATTTATCCTGCAGAGGAATTGCTGCTTACATCTCGTGACAGTGCATCTTCAGCTGTGCTTTATATGCACCTTTCCCTATAGACCAGGTGTAGGATAGCGATTTTTGGATCAGGTGTCAGACCACACCTTATGCTGCTAATTACCACACACCTGGGTGCAAGGTTTAATAAAAGTAAGAAAAATCCGCCACTGACTACACCTGTTGCGCCGGGTGCAAGATAGGGGCCAATGTCGTCAATGTGCTAATGTAGTTAATGTGCTAATGTAGTCAATGTTCTAATTGACGGAGGACAGTCGTTGCTGCCCGTGTAGTAGGCTACACAAAGGGACCCAACAGGACTCACCAGTTAGTCGGTGTGAAAAGGTGTGCATTCACCTTTAGTTTGCCCAGCTGTGTGTCTTTCAGTCTGTGTGGCAACTGTTGAAGAAGCGTTTCGCGTTATTATAGGGAACTGTTGAAGAAGCGTTTCGCGTTAACGTAGGGAACTGTTGAAGAAACGTTTTGCGTTATCATAGGGAAGAGAGGTTTGCGTTATCATGGGGAACTGTTGAAGGAGAGGTTTACGTTAACATGGGGAAACATGGGGAACTGTTGGAAGTTGAAGAGGTTTCACGTTATCATAGGGAAGAGTGGTTTGCGTTATCATGGAAGGTTTGCGTTATCATGGGGAACTGTTGAAGGAGAGCGTTATCATGGGGAACTGTTGAAGGAGAGGTTTGCGTTATCATGGGGAAGAGAGGTTTACGTTATTATGGGGAACTGTTGAAGGAGAGGTATGCGTGATCTAGAGGTCACTGGCTCTAGTTTGTCTTCTGCTGAACCTGAAGGGGAAACAAAGGATCCATTGTTATTGTTGGAACAAGGTAATAACTCTCCCAAACAATATACAATTAAATCCTCCCGGATGGCTTCACATTAGACACTATGGGGCACTCATCCAGTTGACTAACTAGCACAGGCTAAATGATAGCCTGCCAGATGGGCACGAGTTGTCTGATTTATGGGGCACTCATCTAGTTGACTAACTAGCACAGGCTAAATGACAGATGGGCAGCTCTATCTGTAGGCAGCTAATGTTACATTTCTGTAGTCACACTGAAGGGCCACAGGGGGTCGTGACAGTAGACACTCATTCTGTTGGTTTGAGAGCTTTTAAAACACTTCACACTGGCTTCTTGAACATGCATAATGTCACACAACAGCCTTTGGGGCTGGGCCAGGACAGGGCATTTTTAGTTCATTTGGGCATTTTAAGTTCCTATGTTTGAAGTTAAAATAAAATTTTTAACAATATTACCACAGTAAAAAACAGACAGTTTTTGTTGAAAAAAAAAAAAAGGTTAGTCCAGGTTAAGCCCCACATGCCATTTACGTGTTTGCTTTCAAATGTAATGTTGTAATTAGATTATTAAATAATTGTTGAACTGGCAATGCTATCCGTTCATTTACTACTTATACATGGCTTTCTATGCAATGTCATGAAAACATGCATGCGCAATTAAGAGGCAGAAAGCACCACAGAACAGCATAGAGCAATGCTCTCCATGAAAATAATAAAATTAGTTTTTGTGCTGAAAACTGCACCAATTCGAAATCACCTATCCCCTATATCCCTAACGGAATGCATGTCTTCTCCAAAAATGACAAAATACGATGTTATATTAATAATGCAAATGAACGGCAAACTCTGAAATAAAGTCTGAAATGAGATGTTATTATCATTAAGACAACAGGGGTATACAAAAAAATCAGATTGTAGCTTACAGCAGCCGACTATTTAGGTTAAGTTTATAACGTTGTGGACAGCCACCAAGCGTCTTCTGCCCAACAGCTGCGCGCGCATCTAGTTTTGTTGCTAAACGGGAAACCCATGTACAGGTCAGTGCACTCTGGACTTGTGTACCCCATAGGGTTAGGGTTATCTAAATAACATCCTGGTTTGTGTACCCCATAGGGTTAGGGTTAGGGTTATCTAAAGAACATCCTGGTTTGTGTACCCCATAGTCTCATTTTGGTTTACAATAGCCACCGTGTGAATAAAGCGAATTCAGTAAATTAGTCAGTTATGTGTAGGTAGCCCATATTTCTATTAACTGCCTAAATTGTCAAATGTAGAATCAACTACATTTGTGACAAGCAAGAGAGAAAGGATGAAACAAATGTCTTTTTATTACCTCATCATTTCAACTGGTCCTGTGCTTTTTTTTATCTAAGGTCAAAGGTCAAACTTTCCACACACAACGCAACTGACATAAAGGACACACAGGACAAACTTTAAGCAAATCAACGATTGAGTCTCAGACAGAGAAAAATGTGATGATAATTTAAGAGCAGATGTGAGGAAATCAAGGCAGTCTAGTTTTTGATCACCTGTGATTGTGATTACGAGTTGATTTGCGATGAGGAAATCAAGGCAGTCTAGTTTTTGATCACCTGTGATTGAGATTACGAGTTGATTTGCAATGAGGAAATCAAGGCAGTCTAGTTTTTGATCACCTGTGATTGTGATTACGAGTTGATTTTGGGGTGAGATTTCTTGCGGGAGATAAGAGTGTGAGATTGAGGCTGATTTTGGGTTGAGATTTCATGTGGGCGTGTGAAAGAGTGAGATTGAGGCTGAAGGTCTGAATGTCACGCCAGATATGTGAGTTGGCAACTCAGGTGCAAGAGTTAGCTGGTGTGTCTTGATGATAGATTTGATTGATAGATTCATAAATGCTAGATGTTTCCAAGTATTTGAAAGTAGGGCTTTGTGTGTGTGTGTGAGTTCATTCTGGTCTGTGCCTTTGATTTATGTGGATGCAAACAGGAGACATCAGAGGACTAATGATATCAGGATAAGGTGAGTGTTGTCATGTGATGTCATCAACAGGTGGTGTGTTGCCGTTTTTCTTTAGAAATGGACCTCTCTGTGTGATGTCATCTCTGTGTGCTCTCCGAGTGTGATTATCAGGAGATTCGCTCGGCCTCTTTGACTTTTCTGTGTGCTTAAGTATACTCCCATGGAACGGCTGTTTAAATGTCATAACCAGGATGGTCCGGACTGTGTTTCATGCAGCTAGAAAGTTTTGTGTCCAAACCTTGTGCATTTTTAAGCACTGCCCCCAGGTTAATTATTAATTCATTTAGCAGATGTTTTAATCTAAAATTCCTAACACTACACATGCATATTCATTACTCTGCTCTTTGGGCATAACACTGCTCTAGACCCACTGATAAATGTTTCAATAAATCATAGCTGATTACAAGCCAGCAACAGTTATTTCATAAATATATCTTTGTAAATATATTTGATGTTATTTCACTCCTTGAAAGAGAGGAATGTGCCTGCTTTATGAGTATACTTAAGCCCTAAATGTACTCTGGAATCATTCAGGACTCTTTAATGCCTGGACACCCTTTTCTAGATTATAGGATGGAAGTTCCTTCTGCTTGAAATTCAGCTCAAGACTCAAGTCTTAGTTGTTTGCATGTTCTGATGTGTGTGTGTGTGTGTGTGGTTTGCTCTGGAAAATATTGTATTGTTTACCAATAAACTGGGAATGGAGTATCATGGAATTTTATTAAAATCTATTCCAGACATGGAAAGTCAGGGAATTACATCATTTTTGGGGAAAAGTCAGGGAATATCAGGGAATTCCGTTGTAGCAGTTTAAAATGTACTTGCCAAAATACATTAATACAAATATATTTCCACTCACCATTGGTGTTTATCCGGTTATTGCCCATTTATTAATTTCCCAAAGGGTTCTGAAAATTTAGGATTTTTGTCAGGGAAAAATCATGGAAGTGGGAACCCTGGAATACACATACTTGCCTGGGAATCTGATATTCATCACTGATTTGTGTGTGTTTGTTTGTTGATGTGTGTGTGTGTGTTTGTTTGTTGGTGTGTGTGTGTTGTCTCAGGTGGTTGGAAGAGAGGGCAACAGCACGGGTCCAGAGGAGCGTAAGGATCACCATCAGCACCATCATCGTCATCGGCAACAACAGGAGCAACAAAAGCAGCATCAGGAAGAGCAGCCACGGAGCTCTCGCAGCACACACACACACCACCACTCATCTTCTGCACGGACCAAACACCACAACTACCACCACCACCATCGCAGCAGAGCACGGGGCCAAGGGCGTCTATCTCGGCAGGACACTCTGGAGAGTCAGGACTCACAAACACACTCCATCACACACACACACACACGGCCTGGGCCTCCCGAGGAAGGGCAGCATCAGACGAGTCGCCATGACCACCATCACCATCATCACCATGGAAATGAGGGGGAGCCACATGAGCACAACTCACGCCCCTCACAGATCAGGCCACGCCCATGAGGAGGGTCTTCAGAGAGCCTCGGAGCACTGAACACACTCTTCTGACGTCATGGGCACTCCATTAACTCTTTACACACACTTCCTCAGAGTGACCATCCCTCTCCTAACACACTGACCGGTCATTGTGATCTCGCCCGTCTCGCTGTCACAGATGCCTAGTGACCCTACCCCTCACTTTTCACACTTTACAACCCCAACTCTCAATTTGGTCATTCTGATTACAACCCCAACTCTCAATTTGTTAATTCTGTTTACAACCCCAACTCTCAATTTGATAATTCTGATTACAACCCCAATTCTCAATTTGTTAAAACACTTTGTTGGAATCAGAATTATCATCACAATTTGCAATGCAGGAAACTGCACCCCCCCTGTTGAACCTGTTAAGCCCCAGTGTCTGTGTGGTGTGTCCAAGTGTTATCCTCTTAATAGTGGAAATTTTCTTTTTTCACATGTCTGTTTCTGGCACCCAGAGGGTCACTAGTGCTTCATATCCAAAGGCCATTCACTGAAGGGTCAGTCAGGATTAAAGGAGCAGTTTGTATTGTTACCGAACGTTCTGTAGGCCAAAATCAAAACACTGGTGAACATTCTCAAGACTACCTAGACGCGATGCTCTTCGGGGTTGCCAGATGTAATGAAGACTTTGCTAACGTTAGTTGACCTGCAGCTGCTTTAACGTTTCTCCAACCATGACCCAGCTACACATTATGGAAACAGTGAAAACAAAAAATACCTCTCTAACCAACGTAACATATTTAGCTGAAGTTAGCGATGCAGATGAAGTTTAGCCTAGGCTACCTGTCGAGGAGAAATATGGCCAGCTCTGCGTCAGACTTGATATTCTTCATTTGACGAAGACGTCGCCATCTCAGGAAGGCTCCTCCACTTAATTGGTTTCTTGTTTTATGGAACAATATTTTGGAGATTTTGGTGTATGGAAGAATATTAGACTCAAATGTTTTGTACGTGTTTACACATTTTGAAACTGTAGAAATTATTTGTAACTGTGAAAATGATCAGTATAAGTAATTGTCAATATTACAAATATGCCCTACACTTACAAATCTCCTTATTGGCTAGCCAAACCTGAGCATCGCCATTGGCTTTTCAACAGGAAGTGCCAGAACAGTCTCAAAAGTACTTGTACTTGTAAATGTACTTGTGCGAGCGGCAGAGATTCGTAATGGCAGAATAGCTTCGTAATTGAAAGACAGTAACTTTGGAAAGTTTAGTACCTGTGGAATATATTTGTAAGTGAAGGAGGACATATGAGTAATACTTAAAATCATTCGTGTTATTTTTATGTTAAATCACAAATCAGTTTTACAGTTACAAATCCTGATACACACACACACACACACACAATACATATGAGACGCTTCTCATCCCTAAGGTGGTGCAAACGTCTGTGCACCTGTAGAAAAGTTTTTTAACTGTATGACAGCTTTTTGTGCGTAGAATATTGATTTCTAATTGTAGAATATATTTCTAATGGTAAAATATTTTTAACTGTAGGATGATTTGTAGCTGTAAAACCGTTCCGTACCCATAGAATAGATTTGTAAGTGGAGGGCATATTTGTAATATTGACAATTACTTGTACAGATCATTTTCAGTTACAAATAATTTCTACAGTTTAAAAACATGATACACACGTACAAAACATTTGAGTCTAATATTCTTCCATATTGGTGGCGATAATGCCACCTCCTCTGACTACCTCTTATAGGCTACTCGTTCATGACTACAACTGACAGCTGTTGGCCTTTGCTAATCTGGCAACCCAAATAAGAGAACGCGCCGGCCCATTATTAATACACTAAAATGAAATCGTTCAAAACATAAACAAAAATTCCAAGCGATTCCACCCCGTAACTCATTTCTTGGGGGTTATAGTAATGTTGTCAGATAAGCCATTACTTCAATGCATTGTGTTTCCTTACTCTTTGACAACATATGTTGATAGTTTTTGGAATGGTTACAATGTATTTTTCATATATTTCCTACATACTGGTCCTTTAACCCTATTATACCCATATTTGTCCATTTCAAGGTGTTAGTGTTTTAGGGGGAAATCTTCAGTTCAAATGTGTTTGGCCATAAGTTAGTTTTATTCCACTTCTCAGTAAATGATTGTACACACTGGGCTCTGGCCACACAGCAGGTAATGCCTCCTGAAGAGCTCCCAGGAGTCCCTCCCTCCGATCCTGCACTGGGCTTCACTGGCACATGGGATGCTGCACTGCCTTACCTTCTGCTTCACAGACTAACTGCCCTCCTCACTGGATTTCACTCACCACACAGCGACTGCCTTTGGATTTCACTAAGGCTGCAGACTCCACCACCTGGATGCAAAAGGGAACTATTTTTGTACACCTCGGTCAGGGGTTTTCCAAAAGAGCCGTTTTCCAAGACTGTTTCTGAATGAGGGTGGGAAGACTTGGTTTTCCTGTCAAGTTTGTATATGCTACATAAATTCATAACTTCCTTGATAAACAGCCAATATGATCAGTCACATGCTGAAAATGTATTCCTAATTAATATTATTATTCCTAATAATTATAATTTATTGAGATTGTCCATCATGTGTATGTTCATCATCACTCCGACATCTTGCTCTGTTTGCTCACAATGGGACATAACATGCCAGTGTGGGGCATTGTGACACGTTTATAACATGCATCAGTTCATCATGTTCTGGAGTGCAGCTAAAACAGTTCTGCTGCAGAGTGAGTGTGTGTGCGTGCGAGAGAGAGCAGAACCCTTTGAAATACTCTGAAACAATGACCATCAACCACCAGTTTTTAATGCACTTTCTTAGTTGCCACATCATTGATGACAGTCTGTTTTATGTACGCGTGTGGCAAGTGTGTTGCGTGGATCAGCTCTTAAAGAATTTGGCAATAAAGAAACCAATGGTGTCTGAGTCTGCATCATCAAGGCAGGGCATGGGGGCGTGGCCATCTGAGGCTCCGCCTTCATTCATCCGTGGGTGGAATCGCTGGAGGAGCCGTCTCTGGTCATGTGACAGTCCAGCTCCCAGCATGCCCTGCTCTCCGAGGTTGGGTTCCTGCAACAAGCATATTACATCGTAACTAACAAACAGCTCCCAAGGAGCATATCAGATTACTCACACACACACACACTGCAATGACTAGCTTTTTGTTAGTGAAAGACTTTGATTCTGTAAGTGACTAGGCCTACAGTGGGCATCGCTTTCAAATGGCCACTTCAGTTGCGCATTACGAGGGGTGAAGCTGCAGTACCACTTTCAGCCCCTGTGCGTCGCTCTGCCACTGTACATCGCTCTGCCTGCCGCCCCTTCTGAAAAAGCTTGATTTACCTCGATTTAGTCTACTTGGGTATGGCTTAAGGCTTGACTACACGGTGGTAACGGAAATCGAAATTTGCTGTCTACATTATTGTCAGTGTTGGGTTAACGCAACTACGCAAATCAAAACAATGGTGTGATAATTGAGCCAGTAGAGAAATAACTGTTCAGAATTAATATGTAGCCTTGGGTAGGCTTCTGCGACGTTTTTAACAGGCTACACTATAGAGGCTTAGACAACTATGACCTACGTTTTGGTTTCGTAAATTAGTAATTTGCCCTACTTCTTGACTGCAATGTAGTCAATTGACTGCTTGACATGTCATTTTTATTTGTCTGTACAATAAACAAATACATCTGCTTTATGCCGCAGAATTACATTCATATTTGGAACTTACATAGTCCAATGCATCGTTACACTACGTTAGTGTTTCCCAAAACCATAGTAGCAACGAACGTTCGCAACCACTATCGTAAAGTTGTGTAGTTACAACTACACCTCTCGACCTGTGGTAGAATGCTAGTAGAAGTATAGTTCCAGGGATCTTCATGTCAAAGACATCACTGACGCCATTTATTTGTTTGCAAATTAATAATTATAACTAGAAAATGTAATTTCGAGGAAATTACCAGTGCATGAAAATATAAACATACTGTATATTAACATAAAATGCCAAACAAACTTTTATTTGGAAACAGTTGGCAGGAGTCATAATTGATAACAACTGACAGTTGAAATGGCTGAACAGTTAAATAGTTTAAATAGTTAAATTATTTAATAGTGAATTATTGTAGTGAGGACATTTATTTTGAAACAGTTGTGGGCAGAGGAAATAGTAGTCTTAAGAGAGCCAGATGGTATGCTTAAAGCCTGAGACAGAGTATATAGTTTAAAAGTTGAATGTAGATAGTGTAATGGATGTTGATAGACAGAAAGTTGAATGGATGTTGATAGGCAGATTGCTTAATGGATGTTGATGGATAGTTTAATGGGTGGATGAGTGAATGGTTTGAAGAGGATGAATGGATAGAAAGTTGGATGGAATGTGCCTTATATCCTTGTAGAATGGAGAGAGACACAGAGAGAGTTGGCCTAGTTAAGCAGAAAGCAGTTGATACAGGTGCAATCAGTTTAACTGGCCCTTTGATGGGTCCTAATAGTGAGCAGCTGGAAGTTGATACAGGTGCAAATCAAGTTAATTAGTCCATTGTGATGTCATAGTGCTAATGCAAAGTCTATGGGGAAAAATAAGCTTGTTTAAAGTATAAAGTTTACAAAAGTGAAAAATACATTCCCCACGTGTCCTTTTCAAGACCTACGTTACAAAGTTTAAACAAAGTTTCTACGTTAAACGGTTAAAGCTGAATTAGACACAGAAATTTGGTGGGAAGAATAATAATAACTAGAAATGCAATTCCAAGGAATTACCAGTGCATGAAAATGCTGAAGTTGTGATGTAAAATATCATGTATAGTTAAAACAGGTAATACAGAGATGGTTACTACGGTGATGCTAGGTAAACTTTAAAAGTAGACTGTTTAAAAGCTGAATGTAGATAGTTTAAAAGTTGTTGATAGACAGTAGATAGTTTAAAAGTTGTTGATAGACAGCTAGTTTAATAGATAGTTTAAGAGTAGACCGTTTAAAAGTTGAAGGTAAATAGTTTAAAAGTTGTTGACAGACTGGAAGTTTAATGAATGTTGATATTCAAATAGTTTAATGGCTGTATATAGGTAGATATTTGACGATAACTTAAAGTTGGAATGGCTCTAATGTTTGCTAGCAGTTATGCTAAGATTTTTAACTATGCTAACCATGTTACTTAGCTAATGTTTTATAGCAGTGTTAGCAATGCTAACCATGTTACTTAGCTAACGTTTTCTAGCAGTTTTGCTACACATGCTACTTAGCTAACTTAACTAATGTTTTCTATGTTAGCAATGCTAACTATGTTAACCATGTGACTTAGCTAACCTAGCTTATCATTTTTAGTAGTTATGCTAACTAGCATGCTAACAATGTTAACATGCTAACTACGCTAATTATGTGACTTAGCTAACCTAGCTAATCATTTTTAGTAGTTATGTTAACTATGCTAATTATTTGACTTAGCTAACCTAACTAATCATTTTTAGTAGTTATGCTAACTAACTAACTTATGATGTCATAATCGGCAATGTTAAGTCTATGGGGATTTTTAAAAAGTTTTTCTTTAATAGTTTAAAAAGTATACAAGTTTCAAAGTTGAAAAGACATAGCAACCCGATCTGTTTTAAGACCTACGTTACAAAGTTTGAATGAAGTTTCTAAGTTAAACTGTTCAAGAGAAATTGCGTACGGAAAAAGTGGTAAGCGGAATAATAATAATAAGAAGAAGACGACTTCGGATAACAGCATTTTCATGCACTGTAAATATAATTAGGTTTCTAATTGATATTTACACTTCTAACCACCATACATCCATATTTTAAATGCCCAAGGCAGAAAATACATAAATTAACCCTTAGAACCCGATTGACGCAAAGTGCGTCAAAAAACACACCTTTTCTTCTCTGTTACATTGCTCCGCGACTGTTCATCGCAACGAGATGAAACCTTTATTGCATGACAGAGAAGTGGGGCTTTCCAACGAGACTAGGCACTTGTCTGTACGATCAAATATGAAAATTTAAAAAAAAAAATCATGAAATTAAATCAAATTGCATCATATTAACAGTCTATACTTCTCTGCGTTCACCTGCGCACCCATTACTCTCGTTTGAATTACTCGCGAACCCATGATCGCATAAATATGGCAAGCATATCAGATGAAAGAGGAGAAATAGGGCTATCCATTGGTACCATGGATATCGATCTTTCTGGCTTATAAAACAGACGAAGTGACTGCAAAATATTAACGTCATGTACACAAACCAACGCTGCACACCCATTACTCTCGCTTGAATTACTTTCATGGACCCGTGGATCGGATAGATATGCCAATGCATGTCAGATGAAAGAGGAGACACATAGCTATCATTTGATGCCAAATACATCCTTCTGGGTTATAAAACAGACGAAGTGACCGCAAAATAATAACTTCATATAGCTGGACTTACCCCACGCTTTTGTCCGTTTTGTGGCAAAGCATGTTTATAATCCAACGCTATCGTGTGTTTCTCTATGGCAAAACATGTTCATAATCCGGTTTTGAGATCCTAGCAAATTCCTGCATGGCATCCAATTCAAGGCTCACATTGCATCCCAATTTGTTCAACAAAGAAACACCTTTTTGCCTTTACTTTGTTCATGGCAATGCAGTAAAAGTTGAGAATCATCATGAGTGCATACACCATAGTCACACATGCAAAACAGGCAAACTTGGGTCAAGGCAGGTCAGATCAGTTCGTGTCACAGATATGGAGCACAGAATGGTCATTTTTCATTGCTAAATAAAAATGGCATTTATTTCCTCGCGAATCACACACCACATATTTCTGTAAATTGCTCAGCCCCAGAGTATCCCTCCAACATGGCAATTATATTGCCCGTTTCAGGACAGTCTGCCCTACACACACATGAAATGCATGTAGAGCTATGAGCTTGCTTTGGTGAGATACAGGTCAAAATATAATACATTTTATAATATGATTTTTATATTTTAATTCTTTAAAAATCAAAATAAAATGCTGAAACAAACAATATATAATATGTGTGTGTGGCACTTACAATGACCAGAATAAATCCTTATGAATAAAGGTAGTGAAAATGTCCTAAAAACAGCTTAGGGTTCTAAGGGTTAAAAGTCAATTTGCAGCCATGTGCACGTAAGTAAAAGTCACACACCTGCAGATAATAATAAGGTGGTGCACACTTTTTGACGAGTCAGCTGAGAATATGTAGCATTTGATTTTCATGGAGGGGGGGGTCCTTGTTAGTTTACGCAAACCAAGCCAAGAAGGCTGATTCTGATTTTGATAATATGATCTGCACAAAAGATAAACTTAGGTAAACAACGATGTCAATATTGTTGTCAAAATCTTAACCCAGATTCGAATTATTGGACAGGGGACTGGTAACTGCTGTGCAATGGCGGCTGTCATCTGCCGGCCTTAACGCAATGCGCCACAGAAGTATGGGCAGGTGCCCGTTCACTTGCTACTAAACGTCATTAACCACCTTAGTCCATGGTCCAAACTTGCAGTACTATGTAAGTACGACAGTTTTGGGAAACAGTCGCAACTTACATGTTGGTTAGTTGAACGATGCATCCTGTTAGTAAAAAGCTAACCTCCGTAGTTGTATGGGAAACGCACCCCAGATCAGCTTGTAGGCCATTAGCAATCTGTTTATTTTATTTTATGAAGCCTACACAGTAGATCACATGCCACATTCTCACTTTCAATAGACAGATGCAATAGCCATTGGTCAAGTATTGAGTATAAAGCAATTAAGATAGTACCCTATACAAAAAGTACTTCATACCATCATAAAAATTTGTTAAAACGAATAGCATTTTGCAACTTGACAAAACACTGGATTAAATATCGTAGGCACAGGAGAAAACTTGTACATCCATTGGCCCGTTGGGGAGATCACATGCCAGCTGCCTCTCCCATCAGTGCTATGACTCGCTCGGGTTGTGAGCTTGTTTCGCCAAAAAAAAAATTGCAGATATCTTTTGTTCATGGGTTTGGCCTCACAGCAGAGGCTTAGACAACTATGACCCACGCTTTGGTTTCCAGAATTTGCCCTACTTATTGACTGCAATGTAGTCAATTGACTGCTTGACAGGTTATTTTTATTTTTCTGTACAATAAACAAATACATCTGCTTTATGCCGCAGAAGTAAGCACTTGGCCAGCTATAGCAAGGGCACATTTTAGAGAGAATAGAGAATGTACGCACGCAAGAATCTGTAGGCTATTTGTGGCTGGTTACCAGCAAACAATGTTTAATGCATTAACTCAAGACGTCAAACATTTTCTAAACAATACAAACAGAAAGGATGCAGCAGGCAGCAAATGTCTGAAATGAAGAGTCATTTCCATTGGAAGAACAAAATGCTGAATGAAGCCCAAAGATATGAAGGCATATCTGGCAAGTTGTTATTTTTGTGAAGACGTAAATGGTTGGGCTATAGGCCTAGTTTGCAAGAAGGAGACATAAAGCATGAGCATGCCACACTATCCACAGCTGTGGTAGCGGGGGGTAGGAGGATTACTGTTAGAGCAGGATTTATATAAAATTCTTCAACAGAAGGCCTGCCTCGAATGCAGGCTTGCCCAAAAAAAGGCCTGTGGTTTGCGCAGCCTACAGTAAGTAGGTCTTAGTGAGTTAGGAGTCCCTCTAGACTTCTTTCAGCTGTCTCAGAGGTGGAAAGTTATGCTCATTGGGGGCAGGGCCGGATTAACAATTCATAGACCCTTGGGAACAAATGTCTGATGGACCCCCCTGCCCCCCAACCAACGTGGAATCGGGCGGTCAGTTAATAGGCCTATCGTGAAGATTTGTATTGCCATTTAAGGCACGAAGATCTGTGAGGCCAAGCCTCACCAAGTAGCCCGCTTTGTTTACAACTAGCATTACATTTAATTAAACTGCTTATAGGCTGTGCCGAAATAGTTTCAACATTTTGAATATCAGTGTTGGGTGAATTAGGAAATGCCTTATGGCTGAAAGCTGCTTGGGATCCCCCTGTCAAGCAATAACCATACAAAAGTTAAAAACAGATGACCTGATGGGCGCCACTGACATAAAAAATAATATAGCCTAGATATTCCAATATATTCAAATACATGTGTTTATTTTAGACGGGATATTCAAACGTCATTTTGAGCAATTTTGACAGCCCTAGTCCACTATAGGCTACGCCAATCGCCTATTAACACCTTCCACCTAACCCCGTGAGTGGGGGTCGCTATAATGCGTGTGAAATAGCACCATTGAGTAGCCTATGCTAAATAGCCTTAAAATTGTTCCGTGTTGTGTGCCTTCTGGTTTCTCCACCTACTGGTTTCCTTTATGCGTGCATGCGCTGCAGCAGTTGTCAGACATTCACAAACAAGTTGTTTTAGGTGGTTTGAAGTCGCCATACGCCATGAGCCGGCTACATCACAGCCACTGACAAAAGACATGTAAAAATATGTTTTTGAAAACTAGCATTAAACTGGATTCGATCCCACAAAAGCAACACACGCGTGACTCTCTCCATCCTGGTTCCCTACTCTTTGACCCAACTAATATGTTACGCCAATCAATTAACTATTGTAGGCTACCATTAATTAATAACGTAGGCAACACCCAGGTAACATGTTGTCCAGGCTATCTGAAACAAAGGGGGTTGCCTCTCATCTACAACAACTGGTTACCTTGGGCTGCTACAGTCATCAGTGCACTGTGCACAGTAGGCCTATGCTACTCTTTGTGGTTGATTAACTAAAAATAAAAGATGTATTTGGTGATGACTTTATTGTAGGCCTAGTAGACCTAAATTCTGAAAAATTAAATGGTAATGAGAAATCCATCTACATAGCGCACTAGACCGCAATGTCTTCAAGGGTTGAATGAAGGGAGTTTGCAAAAATTTGTGTATTTTTCAAGTCAATAAACATTCTTAATTTTCCAATGTCTTTGTCAGGGAACATCTGACTTTTAAAAACCATAGGCCTGGTAGTCGCCAGACAAGGAGTTATAAGATAAAGGCAATACCATTTGTGTCACCTAATGCAGTTCAGTGAATTAGAAAGATACCATCAGAAGGCAACAATCATAAAGCACAGTCTTGCGCCAGCTCTCCCCCCCACATAAAGCTGTCTGCGCGGTTGTAGGCTGGATTTGCGTGAGTTCTTTACTTCTGCTTTGCTTTTGTGAGTTGCACCACCTAGGCTATGTTATAGACGCTCTATGAGGTACCAGTGTTTAGCTGTGTCACAAAACAATAAGCTTTGTCAGACTACTTTTAAAATGATATTCAGGGCTATATACATTTTAAACATTCGGGCTGAAGACCCGACAAAGCCTTTATGCTTAATTCTTCAGGTGTGAAGTGTCAGGAATTTTCATAACGAGAGACGCTCTCATTGGTGGTTAGTATATGAAGTAGGGAATTGACAGCAACATATCCAATCAAATTATGAGAGATGCTGAATTTAACATAAACTGCGATGTTTGATTTTAAATGAATGTAAATTTAGCCGGACTGTAAGCTGTCACACGGGGTGCTCTGTGGGTGCCCGAAGCACCCACGGTGTCACGTATGACAAGGTGCTCGATTGTTTTCAAACGTGCAATGTGAACGCGATTGGGGAGAGCACTAAATGCTCTTCTGAATAAGCACATCCTTTAATAATCAAAGAAATAAACGCTCGAAGTAAACTTGAAGTGACCATCAAAAATCGTTTATCACCTGTAACTCCGCGATAACAGGACGTGGAAGGCATTTGGCGGAGCAACGGAGGTTAATATGCTCTATATTTTGTCCAAATGATGTCTGTCTATCATCGTTGCACTCGGAGAAAACCAGAATGTTTCATTTGTCCTGGGTTCTTCTACGGCTGCAAACGGGATTCACCGCCGTTAACCAAATATTTCTTTATTAGGGCAGGGCAGGCATATTTCTTGCTATTAAATTATTTTTAAAACAGTCTGCTAAAGTCTGTAGTTAAGTCTATGTAGGGTTTTCCAGCTCCATTTCTTTTTACGAGACACCCTGCTCACTTGAGACCTCTGCCGGTCGTTGCAGCGTCACTCGAAAAATACAAATTAAAGTCGCGTGATGCCGTGTGAGGGAAGCTGGCCAAGTCGAAGCACTGCCTACTGTATGGCCGTCTATGGAAAACATGAATATACAATTCCTAATGGATCATATATCATTTGAAAGTCATTTCTAATCTTTAAACTAAAAGAAGCTTACAATTGACACTTTGCATTAGCTTTTTAGTTATTCCAAATGTTTCTCAAATTGCCCTTTTCTCTTGGAATTCCCAGGAATCTGGAGCATTGTTGTAGAATTATATTGGGATATAGAGGGTTAAATCTATAAATCTAGAGATCCGCCTAGAGTCACAATATATTTATAATTTACTTTGTAAATAGCCTACTTGTCATGGCTTGTTCCCTTTGTAGACAATGAAAATGCTGCATTTATCCCATCCGTGAGTTAGCGATACACACAGAGCACACAATGAACACACAGCGAGGTGAAGCACACACTAACCCGGAACAGTGAGCTGCCTGCTACAGTGGCGCTCGGGGAGCAGTGAGGGGTTAGGTGCCTTGCTTAAGCCATGGATGTGGGCATGGGAGAGCAGTGCTCAACCACTTCCCCAGCCCACATTTTTTCTACTGGTCAGGAACTGGAAACCCTTCGGTTACAAGCCCAGAGCCCTAATCAGCAAGCCACGGCTGCCCCTAACTATCTCCAAAGAGAAATGCTTCACGATTCTCACAAGATGTTTTTTTAAATGGAAAATGTAAATGACGGAAGTTTACACTCACTGTTGACATGTGCAGTACCCTAACACTGAGGTAATGCA
The DNA here is from genome assembly GCF_017589495.1 of Alosa alosa. NCBI lineage: Eukaryota > Metazoa > Chordata > Actinopteri > Clupeiformes > Clupeidae > Alosa > Alosa alosa. Next base: position 845,870 of record NC_063204.1, read on the forward strand.
GTCGATTTAGTAAGTGAGTTCATCTACCCTAACACTGAGGTAATGCAGACGATTTAGTAAGTGAGTTTGTCAGTTAGTTAGTCAGTCATACAGTTATGTGCAGAATAATAGTAGCCTAGAAATGTAGACGCACAAATTACATTTGCTGCCAGGGCTAGTCTAGCAACTCTCCATTGGGGTTGTGAGCTTGAAAAATTAAACTTCTATCAGGCCAATCAAATCGTGTATAGAGTCGTTAGGTGGGCTTAAAGGTCTCATTCACCGAGAAACCGTTTAATACTTGTTCCTTTCGAAATACTATAGCTCACTCCAAGTTGCATATGCATGCTGCACGTGAAAATGATCTTCTACCCCCATTGCCCGCATTAGCCAATGAAAGAAAATACACAGAAAAAAGCCTTCCCAATGGCCCTTCCCCAGACTCCTCTGAAAACAATATTCATGGTCTCGCCCACCTTGACTTGTGATCGCCCACAGGAAGACTGGAAGATTTTGGCCAGGAGATTTTCTCTCTGCAGCTAGTAGGAGCTAACAGCAAGTTGCTAACATGGCGGAGCAAATTCGTGCCTGTGTTATTTGTGGCAATAACACATCAATGTTGCATGTCTTGCCTTAGAAAGAAGAGTTGAGGAAGAAATGGTTGGAATTTATCGTTGGAACACCACCACCGAAATATAGTGCAACATTAGTTCTGTGTTCCAATCATTTCGACCACACTCACTGTGCCTGCCTACAGTTAGAAAGTGGTTTTGCATCAATGTTCTGAAAACCTGGACCTGTAAGTCACGACGATCGACCACCAACTCACAGGCTGTAAGTACAAACAAACTTTTCCACCTAACGACTGTTACAAAATCGCATGTTCATATTCTTCACGTTAGCATGCATGAAAAGGGCACAAGCTACAGTGGGCATCACTTTCAAATGACCACTTCAGTCGCGCATTACGAGGCGTGAAGCTGCATGAAGCTTTAGTACCACTTTCAGCCACTGTGTGTCGCTCTGCCACTGTACATCGCTCTGCCTGCCGCCCCTACTGAAAAAGCAGGAGACTTGCCGAGAGTAATCCCAGCCTACGAATTCAATAACAAAATAAATCATGCATAATTAAACATTACCTCGATTTAGGCTACTTGGGTATGTCTTAAGCCTTGACTACACGGTGGTAACGAAAATCGAAATCGAAATTTGCTGTCTACATTATTGTCAGTGTTGGGGGTAACGCAAATCAAAACAGTGGTGTGATAATTGAGCCAGTAGAGAAATAACTGTTCAGAATTAATCTGTAGCCTTGGATAGGCTTCTGCAGAAAACAATGTTGTTGCCGATTTAATACTATCTGGCGACGTTTTTAACAGGCTACGCAATAGAGGCTTAGACAACTATGACCCACGTTTTGGTTTCGTAAATTAATTTGCCCTACTTCTTGACTGCAATGTAGTCAATTGACTTTTATTTTTCTGTACAATAAACAAATACATCTGCTTTATGCCGCAGAATTACATTCATATTTGGCTGACTTCTGCACACGAGCAAAAAAACACTGCCAGGCCATCCTTAAAAATATTTTCGTTTGCCGTAACCCGACCGACCCTGTCAATTTAGAACCGACCCAAATATTTATTTTTTTCCCCTTTTAGTCCGACCGACTCTCCGGTTGTAAACTTGCGTTAAGACCGACCGATTTTTTTTTTACTCTAAACAACCAATACAATACTATTTATTTTAGTAGGCCTAAGTATTGTGAATATAAATTGCCTACATACAAACGTAGGCTCTCTTAAATAAAACCCTGTGGCGTCGTCTCTACACCATTGGTTTACGCATGTCACACTATGGCCTATACGCTTCGTTTCATTCACACAAACATCTCGACTCAACGCTTATTACTTGGCACGAAGCTCTGGAAGAACTGTGCCCAGAACACACAACTGTTTCACCAGCACATTTAAATGACTTGACTAAAACTGTGCATAACTGGAGGTAGCATAGAGATCGTTAAAACAATAAAGTATGGCTCTCCGTTTGGGACATCGAAAACTTATATTTTTAATAGACTACCGTCGGAGATGCTGACTTGCAAAGGCCTCGTGATAACACGTTATCTCCACTATCATCAGTCAATGCCTCCTTGATCAAAGTGGGGAATGAAAGAAAAAGTTTGAGAACCACTGGCTTAACAAGTTACCTGCAGAACACACAGAATATTGCAACAGAAAGTTGCCTTTATAATCAACTACTATTTGTTCCAACAGCATTCAAACAAAGCCTTTATAAAAGTGAAAAAATATATATTCCATAAGAAGTAAAATAAAATACTGTTACTGTAGTAACTGTATCCCAAGCTTCAGCTCCCCACGTCTGTGACAGGCAGACGTGACCGATAAATTCTCAGCTTGTTTATACCCCACACTGAACGCGTAAGACCGCTAGGCCCATCACTGTGGGGTGCGGTAGCCTAGCCTACTCTCTGGGATTTAAGTCAAGCAATATAACCATACAAATGTTTCAAAATGAGTAATTTTGGCTTTGTCTGAACTGGCCATTGCTACGTAAAAAATAAACAAGTAGGCATAGTCCCTATATAGCCTAGTAGCCTAATGAAACATACTGGATTGATGTAGTATCTTTGTAAAATTATTAAATTAATCTGTTACTATGCCTATGCCTACGTTTGCAAAAGAGAACATTTTAATTTGATTCACAATAATGTTACATTTTATTTACATGTTGACAAAATTGCAAAATTGCTTCCTCACGATTGGAAGCTCCTAGCCGCATATAGGATTTCAAAACGCCACAAAACCGGTTTGTGAATAGGTCTTGACTTCTTTTAAGCTGTCACAGCTGGTGGGAAGGTGTGATTTGTTGGGGGCAGGGCCGGATTAACTGGGCACAAATGTCTGATGGGCCCCCTGCCCCCAGTCAAACGCGTGAATCGGTGGTCAGTTAATAGGCTATGCCGAAATAGTTTTCAACATTTTGAATATTAGTGTCGGGTGAATTAGGAAATGTTCTCAAAGTAGCCTTATGACTGAAAGCTGCTTGGGATCCCCCCTGTCAAGCAATATAAACATACAAACGCGCGCGCACTCATTGTTTCAAAAGGAGTAAATTCGGCTTTGTCAGAACTGAGCTGTGGACGACACGGCACGCCCAATTGAAAATTGACCCCGCTTCTCTCGCGTCAGTCACTGACATGAACAAAACACAGAACCCGCTTCTCTCACGGCAGTCACTGACAGTAGCCTAGAATAAATACATGGGGAAAAAAAACTTCCCCATGACAAAGCCATCGTAAAACACTGAAAGTTAATATTTTGTCACTATACCATACATCTGTCCTTTGTCAAATGTGTTATGTTCCAAGTAGCCTAGTGCGTAATTCTGCTTCATAAAGTTGAACAAATACATTTGCTTATTTCACAGAAAAATATAAATAGCCAGTTAGGGGCTACATAAGGCAGAGTTGGTAAATTATGGTAGGCCAACTTGGAACCTGTCCCGAACATACAAACAGGGGAATTATTTTTTAGTAGCTGAGTACCCTTAGGTGCGGGGAGCTTAAGGATGTCTTCATGTAGACATAAGGCCCACCATCATAACATGCTTCAATGACTAATGAATCGCACCCATCATCATGAAGTGCAACAATCAAAGCCATTCTCCCCACTTAAACTTATATAGGTTAACATCCCACTAAGTTTGCCTTCAAGCAAGGAAAACGATGATTTGAAGACATCTGTTTCGTTGGAAGGGCAAGGGGTAGCAACAGGGCAACACAGAGACAGGCCCGATGGCAGGGATGTTATGAGAGTATTTAAATATGGGATATTCTACTGGAAAACATTAAAAAAGCTGACTTTGACTTTGAGACGCAATGGGAAGTTAAAATATGTGAGAAACACGGAAAAAGTATGGCATGCATTGTTTCGGTCCCCGTGCACAGGGATTATTTGTCATATTATTAAATCACATATGATTATTTGTGAAATTGTGCAAACAGGCACAACACATTTGAAAAGGAAGGACTGTTAGCATGCAAGCACACGGGAAAGATTGATTTAAGAACGTTATCACAGTGTGTGGCTGTGGCGCAAAGCAGCACGGGCGGAAGACAGCGACAATTGGCAGGGGAGGGTCATGTCTTTTTTAACAATTCTGTCGGAGGGTCATTGAAGAATTTCTAGCAGGCAAGGGAGGGTCATGCAACTTTTGACTGAAGCACTCAAAATTCCTCCGGTGGCCCCTTCAATAAATAACGAACAGTCCTTAGATTGCTGCTGGGATATATGTCTTGGTTCATGTCTTAACAACTGGTCAAACGTGTAGCCCATCTCGTGGTTGCATCTATTACAAACAAACATGCAATGTGAACGTCTGGGATTGGGAAGAGCACTAAATGCTCTACTGAATTTTTAAATGAAAAACACTCTTTAATAATCAAAAAATAAACCGCTAATGAAGTAAACTTGTGACCATCAAAATTGTTTATCGCCTGTAACTCCGTGATAACAGGACGTAACAGGAAGGCATTTGACTGAGCAACGGAGGTTAATATGCTCTATAATTTGTCCAAATGATGTCTATCATCGTTGCACTCGGAGAAAACCAGAATGTTTAATTTGTCCTGCGTTTCTTCTACGGCTGCAAACGGGATTCACTCGCAGTTAACCAAATATTTCTTTATTATGGCAGGGCAGGCATATTTCTGGCTATTAAATTATTTCTAAACCAGTCTGCTAAAGTTTGTAGTGAAGTCTGTGTAGGGTTTTCAGGGCTCCATTTATTTTTACGAGACACCCTGCTCACTTGAGCCATCTACCGGTTGTTTGGGTTGTTGCAGCGTCTCACTGGGAAAATACAAATTAAAGTCGCGTGATAGCGCGTGATCCCACACGCGGACCGCGAGTGAAGCTGGCCATGGCCAAGTCGAAGCACTGCCCACTTTAGGCTTAGGCTAGCCTATACAGGAAGCTACACCAGGCACATAACTGAAGTGTTCTGTTCGCGACATGTAAAATCAGAGAATGTCTAATAGGAAGGGCTCTGGTAAAATCCATTAGAGGAATGGTCTATTTTTTTGAACGTAGCCTACAGGCCACTAACACGCCAGGTATAGCTACTTCCTTTGATTAGACCTATTGGAAGCTAATTGTTGCAGAAGACGCAATGCGAACGGAATGCTTCAGTTACGGGCCTGGTATAGCTACACTCATAAGAAACTGTATGACCACACTACCCAGAGATTTAGCTTGTTGAACCTATAATCTTCTAACCTAAGCTGTTAAACCACAAATAATAATATCAAAAAATATCTTATGCTCAACTAAGGACTGGTATTGTTCTAGTCTAAACAGGGAAAATCAAAACACAATACCCCTGCACTATTAGGCTAAGTTGCTATCACTAGAGCCCAGGTATTTACACTTCAGTCTAATTTATGTCTTCTTGCCATTATTACATTGGCCTTTGTAGGCCTACAATGATGTTTTGTTTGATTACTTGCTGTTTACTTAGTATTTTGTATGTCTTCCAGAGCACATCCTCATGTTGGGCTACACAGCTTTCTAGCCTACATTAGGTCATCACGTTAGAAGCAAAGGTTTGTGATCTAACTTTTATTGTTGTGCTAGTTAGTTTCTAGAAGTCTTTTTCTAGTAGGCTAATACAGGTTCTTATGTGCTCGTCAATGTTTGGGAAAGTCAATTCATGGGTTTCATCAGGTCACTTTCCACAGGTGTATAAAATCAAGCACCTTGATTATGAATGCAGACTGCATGGTGCTTGATTAATACACCTGTTTAAAGGGACCTGATGAAACCCATTCTTCTATAATTGATATTACTGAATGTCTTCTTGTGGGTGTGCTACTTAGTACATCATACACCTTACCACAGTCACTAAAATATTTTTGTTTCCATTGTGCCAGTACAGTTTTGTGTGAGATAGTGAATGTCCTGTTTTTATCCCCAGGCCATCCGAACTCTGAACTCACACTATACTGACTTTGCACAATCTTATAGCACTCTCAAACATTTTGGGACATACTCTGAACTCACTATACTGACTTTGCACTCATTCACTCCTCAGCACTCATGACTGTAGAAGTACTACTAATAACTCTATAATATCCTATAACTGCTATAGTTTTTATATAGTAGTCTTATACTATAAGATTCCTATACTACTTTTTCCTAAGGGTCATACGTGACAGAAAACAACTTGAGTAGGCTAACCTCTGCCAATGTAGGCTATCAAAGCCATAGTTTATACTCATTAATGGAGAAGTCTTGCAGCACACGTTCTCTGCTTCTGTAGGCATTCTGTTGCAATTCCAGCAAAATATAGCTAGGTAGGTGTGTTTTGCATTTAGATCTATATTGAGGGCTATAACCAAGTGGTCTTTCAATGATAGTATCATGGAATTCAAACCATAACTATCTATTCTGATAGCATACAATTAGCAGGCTAGGTCAGTGGCTGAACTGCATTTAGGGTGCTTATAACCTGTGTTGTGAAGTAAAATATCTACTAGGAAGATTGCAAAAACGTTTGACTGTGTAAAGAAATATTTTAAAACGTTTCCAACTGTTTATTACTTGAATGCAAGATGACGATTGCCACAAACGTTTACCTCTTTTAGGAGAAATTTTAAGCTGACATGCAATTGTTACCATTCTATTAAACCAACGTTCACTGACAAACGATCAGGAAGCGGTTCTTCTTCCTACTCGGATACTAGGATCAAACAAATTAAGTTGTATCTCCGAAGACATTTTGTGCAACAGTTTTGACTCGAGTTTTAGCCAGGTTTTAGCACTGTAAAGTTGAATATGGAGCATAGCACAGGCAGAATCGGATGAGGACGCACTGGAGGGAGCGTCACAGTACTGTTAGCCAATCAGAGGCGTGGTCATTAACATGTCATGAATATTCATGAGGCAAATCCTGTCGTTCCTCCCCTCCCACTTTCCCCACCAAACTAGAACAGCATGAAATAGACGCAGGAGAGCATTTTTTTCACCAAAACCGGCTCACAGGGCATTCATTAATACTAGAGACCATGGCAAAATTAATGAAAAAATGATGAGATGAGACCTTTAACATAATGATTGATGGCAGAGTTGCAACGGTTTGGCTTGAATTCCCTGCTACTTGAAAACAAACTAGATGTACCGCAGAGTGGTACAAAATATGACCGCCGCCCATTGCACTAAATTGCATTATCCACACTCAATTCTCACTGGTATCTGCTAGACAACAAGTACCAAAACATGATTAGTTCATAGATTTCACATGTAAAATTGATTTTATACAACCCCACCCCCCATCTTGCCTGTTCATAATTCTGAGAAATTCTTGAATTGTGTGCATATGTGCGTGTACACTTTTATGTTTATGTGTGTGTGTGTGTGCGTGCTTGTGTGTTTGTGCATGTGCATGCATGCGTGCATATGTCTACTGTGTGAGTATGTGTCATACGTATGATTACTGTGAATGTATGTGTGTGCGTGTGTATCTGTTTATGCACATGTGTGCACATGGAATGGGTTAACATGACCCCTGGAGGCAAACATACAGAAAAAATTGGTCATCCTAGGCCCTACGGTTCTCAAGATATTCACAGAAAACTGGGTCTGCCCTACCCTCCTTTCGGGGGGTCCAGTACAGCAGGGGGCTACAGATCAAAAACGAAAAACGATGGTTCCATGCTATCCATGTGGGGTTACATGCCCACCAAGTTTCGTGTACCCCGGTCTTTCAGTGTCCCAGGAATCCTTGTTGGTGTATGGTCACTAAATGTACACATAAATTATTTTACTGTAAGGCCCCCCATGAACTAAAGTTCACAAAACTTGGCATGCATTCGGAGGGTGTCAATGATCCTACACTTTCAATTTCGTGCAGTTTTGACCATGTCAGCCAGAGATATTGTGATGAAAACACCAAATGTTTTGCTTTTTAATTTTTAACTAGGTGGCGCTATACATGAAATAAGTGGTAATGGGATGGGTTGACATGCCCCCTTAAGACCAACATACAAAAAAGAGGTGGACCTCCTAGGCCCTACGGTTCGAGATATTTACAGAAAACTGTCTCCGGCCACCTACAGGCCAGTTGGTGTATAGTAACATAAATTAATTTATTGTGTGGCCCCCCATGAACGGAATTCCACGAAACTTGGCGTGCATTCAGAGGGTGTCATAATGATCCTACACTTCCAATTTCGTGCAGTTTTGACTATGTTAGGTTACAGATACCTGCGATTACAACACCTCATTTTTACTTTTTTGTGTTTAACTAGGTGGCGCTATACATGAAATGAGTGGTTATGGAATGGGTTGACATGGCCCCTTAAGATCAACATACAAAAAAAATGGTCCCCCTAAACCTTACGGTTCTCGATATATTCACAGAAAACTGTCTGCCCTACCCTCCTTTCGGGGGGTGCAGTCCAGCAGGGGGGCTACAGATCAAAACGAAAAACGATGGTTCCATGCTATCCATATGGGGTTACATGCCCACCAAGTTTCGTCTACCCCGGTCTTTCAGTGTCCCGGAAATCCTTGACGGAAATTTGGACATGCGAAAAATAAAAAATCTGACTAAACCTATATGACCGCCGCTTCGCTGCGCGGCGGTCATAATAAGATGGATATTGCTGTTGGCGAACAGTGTGACACAAGTTAAGCTTTTATGGCAAAAGTTCCCAACTAGCTCCGCTGGTGGGAAACGCATGGGACTCATAGCGCTGTCCTATTGCGTGCAGAGGGAATTTGAAAGACAACCGATTATCCCGCCCCTCGGACTGAGCACTGCGAACGGTGAGTGCCTAGACCCTACATTTTAATGTGGGTCTGGCTCGTCAGGCTAGAATAATAGCAATGTGTTTTAAAAAATTGAATAAGGTTCAAAATCCTTAGAACAGCTGTTAATTCCATAATATTAATGCATTGGGAAAACTGCACATTCAATTTCAAATCAAAACATGACCAAAATTACGGTGGCCTGGAAGTGCAAAAAAAATAACAATGAATAATGAATTATTGAATTGTTATGATAATGAATTATTTAATGAATTATTTACAAGATTAAAAACAAATGTACAAGTTTTTTAAACAAATGTACAATGTTTTAAGCAAATTTACCATTTTTAAAACAAATTTACAAGTTTTAAACAAATTTACAATGAGTGAACAAATGTACGTTTTTAAACAAATCACATTACATTACAACGTACATTCTCTGGTATCACCATGTTCTGCCCTTACTGTGGCACCCCCACCAACAGTGGCCATTTCTGCCAGAAATGTGGCAAAAGCCTAACATTTCTGCCCTACGGAGACAATAAGGCGTCAAGTACGTTGGCTGTTGCTCTGTGCTGTCTGACTGAAAGAAAGCTCACGCAGCTTACCAGTCTCACGCTACTGTTCGAAAAGACCTCACTTCCTGTAGCCACTACTTCCGTCTATTGTACCTACCTAGCCTGACGTAGTCATACTCAATTCTAGTCAGAATTTGAGTCGGATACTGCTCCATTGAGCTGTGATTATGGGGCGTGTTTCAAACGAACCAGGAAAAAAAATGCCTCTGCACTCAATTGGATAGACCTACAACCAATCAGCGCAACGGAGTGTGTGACGTATGTAAAGCGACGCATAGTTGATGTCAACAGAACTCAACTGCACGCTGGAAGAAGTAGAAGAAGAAGATGAGTGTGAGCGATTTTCGCAGGTGTTGTAAAAATAATGTAAGGATACACAGAGTTCTTCAACACACGAACCTCATTTTTGAGAGAAACAGTAAAGGTGAATGTATATACGATCAAGTTATCCGTTTAGGATTACAACTCCACAACACGGCAAACAAATCGCATCGCATTTGTCGGTCCTGTCAGAACGTTATAACACGGTTGGAACGCGACATGCTCGTGTTTAAAAAAATGGACAGACGACGAAGGAGACCAGCCTGAAGAACCTTGTTCATCTGAGGCATTAGAGAAGAGACTCTAACCGGTACAAAAACGCGAAGAAGCATTACAGAGGTAAGCTTGTTAATACATTTCTACTTCTTATATGACTATGAGAATAACCTCGATTGCCACGTTTCACATGAGTTAATAGTGAGTTGTGATTATTGTCCAATGTGATAAACACTGTGCATTCCCACACTCCTCATTTCCGTGAAATCTATCTACGATTAAATCATCTAGGTCATATTTTGACATGCCTAGTATTCTGGAAGCCAGCCCGAATTTCAGTGTAGTGTGAGCAAATGTTACCAGGATAAACTTGTACCTGATGTGTAAGTTGGCCTCTGTCACTTTGTCAATATGTAGAAACTTAATTTTGTAACGGACTAGCATGTTATACAACCCCCACTTCTGTGCTCTGCACCTCTGTGGGGTGGGCAGTGTTTCTCTGACCTGCTCAGCAATTGCATCTGGTGTCACCATATTTAACAGTCTGTATTTTCCAATGTATTGTCAATGCACGTTATACTTATTAGGCTATTCTGTAATTCTTCACACTGATGTGTTCACTTATATTTCAGGTTGTCACCCATTTTCCATCCACTTGACCTCCACCTGGAACACCTAAACAATTTTCTCAAATAATTTATAAGAGGATTGAGACCAAACATGTCAGAAATGTCAGCAGCCAGAATCAGTAGGTCCATTGGCATCGTCAAAGAGCTAATGGACAAAACGGACACAGAGCTGGAGCTGACAAGGCCGACTGGCATTCATCATGTGGCCTGAGAACAGGAGGACGGTAAACGTTTTCAGGGAGACACAACTTTCCCAACAAAAATCACCCAGGCAGGCAGTATCATGCATTCCCGAATTTCAAGAGAAACTTATTGGCAAAGCTGAATTACCAGATGTGGATGAAGTCCAAAATAATGGACTGGCAAAATGTGCCTATTTAAATAATTAAGTAAATGTGAAATGTAAATGGTGATGGTAATTTGTAAATATTGTTTTCATAAATGACAATGTAAATAATTGTGTTTTCATATAATAGTTTAGTAGTATCCACATTCTTGAAAACATTTTGTGTTTTCTTATTGGTTGTATGTTCAAAGTTTAGCGTATATCTTCAAACATTACATATTATGTGTAGATATTAAAAATCTTTATTGACATGTCTTCTTGTTTGTATTTTAAATGCAGAAACATCACCAACCAGTAGAGAAGTATAAACCATTTTAATTTTATTCAAAAATATTAATGTAACAGAGGTAAAAAAAAAGGCATTTGCACAACAACAAGACCCTGAAGCTACAAATTTGAGCCTGAATTTGAAGCTAGTCTGAGATCTTCAACATTGACAAGCCTGATTCCAAGTTACTTGGTGATGATTGTATCTTATCATCCTCATCCTCGTCATCAAAGTAACCAGTGTAATCCATGTCAACCTGAACACGGTCATCCTGAACAACACTGTCATCAAACAAATTAGTTTGACTCTGTTCGATGTCATCAAAAACCTCATGCATAATTCATAGTATCTCTTTTGCATGTTCCAGTTTGTATGTAGGGAGATTATGGATAATGAAGTCCAGGTCAAATATCTGTGTGCACTGTTCTAAAACCGATCAATGAGTTCATCTCCAAAACCAGTGCAGGCTGTGTCGACTGTGTAAAGTGGTATGTTTGTATGGTCCTGAAGTAAACTACTCCTGTAAGTTTGTAACAGTTCCCTGATCAAAAGTGTGCCCTCAGGTGTGACTATTCTGTGTTTGTGGTGTGATGAAACCTCCCCTTGAAAGTGTTCATATTTGGGGATTAGCTCCCCACAACCTTCAGGTTCACAAGAACAAACAGAATGGCAGTGAGTGCAGCACAGATGTCCTAGATCAACAGATGTGGTGTGTTCCTCAAAATAGCAGTAACAAAGCTTTCCGCAGACAACTAGTGACTCCATTATAAAGTACCGTCTTAACTGCTGGGTCGAGCTTTGTACTAACATCCCTCACAATCCAGTGTAGGCACTCCAGTGTATGGCCAGGTACTTTAATCAGACCCAGTCTGATGTTTGTTCTGTTTGGGCTCAGAGCCAAAATGATTGGATTGTCCATCTGAAGCCGTTTCATAACCCTGGCTCTGGATTCCCGATCAGCAGAAGCGGTCAATGCCAGCACAGGTGTACCTGGAATATATAGCAGTACAAAAAGCAACCAATAAGTAACAGTAAAAATAAGCAATTATGAGTAGTATCATTTAGTACTTTTTAATGACTGTACTGACATCTAAAAAGAATACATCACTTATAAGGGGTACAGTGACTACCAATATGGGTATGGTGCTTGAGTACATAAAGCAACACCCAAATGAATGGACGATTTGCATCTGAATGGGCAACCAGTTCCTATGGCCACTTGGCCAGTGCGAATGCAAGTGGAAACCGGTTTTGGGGGAGAGTGGTTAGTGTTTAGAAGTGGACAGGTTCCTGTAATGCAACTGATTTCAATTAAAGTGGTGAATTACACTAAGTGTAGAAAACATCGAAGACTGAACATGCAGGAAGTCGGTTTTGTACATACTTAGCAGCTTTAACTAAGGATCTAAGGTCCCCCAACTTGGCGAAGCTGTCGCGAAATGGCGTCTGCCCTTTTAAAGCCTGACCACTGAGAGAAATAAAACAGTAACCTACATTAGAATGTTTTAACAGCTAGTTCGCTACAATCACACTAACGTTATGATTGTACCAAGTCTGAGTTAGCTTAACGCATAACGATACCTACTATGTTTACAACATGGGATTCATATCAATGACATTGGGAGTTATTTACTAAGTCAGACAGTTAGATCCTCTTACCATTTGTAAGTTAGATGAACTTCGGCCCATGACGATACCCATTACGTTGGCTTGAAAAACATAGGAGCCTAGCATGTCCCTCCACTTGTTGTTCAGCAGCCAGGATTCCGGGCTTCAAAAAAGGATCTGGCAATGACCGCTGGCTATATCCACCTCGTTGTGCACGCCGAGTTGCATCGTCGTGATGCCCATTTCAGTTGCTTCGGCAAAAACATCTTTCTTATCAACAAATGCCTTGATCCCGTTACTCTGTTCCTCTTTTAAAATCAATTAAACTGTCGATATCTTCTAGAACAGACCTGATAGCAGAATCTACACATCTCAATTCTCCAGCGGCAGCCATCGTTGTTGTAAACGAATTCAACCCAAGCGCTCTTTGGTGACGTGGTTGATTACGTTACTGTTGAACATCTGTCCATCATCGTATAAAGCCCGCCCTGACAATTTGATTGGCCTGCCAGCTTTTGGGCGAGCATACTCGCGCCACTATGGATCAATGCCAGACCGAACTTCCCGACCTCAAACGTTGTGGGCGGGACTATGTTCGGAATGGCACCCAGGCTAGTACCTACCCTTTCCATAAAAAACGTACATTTGTTTAAAAACTTGTAAATTTGTTCACTCATTGTCAATTTGTTTAAAAACTTGGAAATTTGTTCGCTCATTGTAAATTTGTTTAAAAAAATTTAAATTTGCTTAAAACATTGTACATCTCTATAAAAACTTGTACATTTGCTTTTAAACTTGTACATTTGTTTTTAATCTTGTAAATAATTAATTTACCACTGTTTTTTGTTTTGTTTTTTTGCACTTCCAGGCCACTGTACAAAATGGATCAAGTTTGTGTTATACCTTTACAGAAAGTGAAGAAAAAGGATTGTTAAAAAAAAATGTTTGCAAATGTTGCAGTGTTTGCATTTTTCTTTACAAGCTCAAACATGAAAAATGTCTCAAGATTTTGCTTTACTTTGAATCACTGCACTTAATATCTAGTTGCATTATCATTATTTCTGAGAATTGCTTCACATCTGTGTTGCATGGAGTCAACCAACTACTGGCACCAGTGAACAGGTATTCCAGCCTAGGACGATTGAACTACATTCCACAATTCCTCTGTATTTCTGGGTTTTGCCTCAGAAACAGCATTTTTTGATGTCACCCCACAATTTGATTGAGGTCTGGGGATCGGGCTGGCCACTCCATAACATCAACCTTATTAGTCTGGAACCAAGGCTTTGCCCGCTTACTGGTGTGTTTTGGTCTTGTTGAACACCCATTTGAAAGGCATTTCCTCTTCAGCATAAGACAACATGACCTCTTCAAATATTTTGATGTATTGAAACTGATCCATGATCTCTGGTGTACGATAAATAGGTCCAACACCACAGTATGGGAAACATCCCCATAACCTAACCCTAACCCTAACCCATAACCTAACCCTAACCCATAACCTAACCCTAACCCTAACCCTAACCCATAACATGAGTTGTGCACCACCATGCCTTACTGTCTTCACAGTGTACTTGGCTTGAATTCAGTGCATGGGGGACGCAGACAGTTTGTCCAATGACCCACATGCACTGAATTCAAGCCATGTGTGTGTGTGTGTGTGTGTGTGTTACCTGAGGCTGAAGTGTTAGATATGGAAAGGTTCTGAGGGCCCAGGCCACTTGTTCCTCATTCTCCGCCAGAGTGACAGTACAGGTGCTGTACACCAGCACTCCACCCCGCTTCAGCAGATGCACTGCCTAACACACACACACACACACAGAAAGCACTGTTAATGTGAGCGTGTGTGTGTTTGTTTGTGTGTAGTATTGTGAGTGTGTTTGTGTGTAGCATTGTAAGTGTGTGTTTGTGTTTATGTGTGTGTGGCATTGTTATTTAATGTGAGTGAGTGTGTGTTTGTGTGTGTGGCATTGTGAGTGTGTATGTAGTAGGGGTGTGCATCTCTCCCTTTTAAGATGATTCGATACGTATCTAGATCCATAAGCTACGATACGATTCAGAAACAATAAGTTTTAATACAGAATGATTCGGAGCGATTTGATCTGATTCAATACACTTTGAGTCTTGGAAAATACTTATCCATTTGCATCGGGATTGAGATGATTAGAACTTAGCAGTCAATTTGAATGCAACAGTTTTGAAGAAATTCGTGCAGCGTGCTAATGATGCTAACTGGATTTAATAGCAATTTAGCCAGTCGTCTTGCATGATTGTGAATGGTTGGATTACATGTGCATGAGGAGGGATGCGCCTGTTGAGAGGGAGAGAGAGAGTGCACAGGGCAAGGACTCATTGAGAGTCTGTGTAGGTAAGCCCACTTCTATTGCCTACTCTGGTAGAGTTGCACATACTAGTCACAATGCAAGATATATTTAGCCTATTTATTTATAGACAACGTAAGGCGGGAGATGTGTGTTGCTTTTAATTATCGAATGTATTTTTTATTGATATCGATTACATGTCTATTGCGATACATATATATACATATACATACGTGTGTGTGTGTTTGGTGGAATAGCCACAGTGTGTGTGTGTGTGTGTGTGGGGGGGGGGTCCACACCGTGTTGAAGAGCTTCCTCTGTAGCGGCTGGTAGGATCGGATCTCCTTCAGGCTGCTGCTGACGGCCATGTTGGGTCTCTGGCCGAGGCCACTGCAGGGAGCGTCTAACAACACCCGGTCAAAACTCCCCTCGGGGAACGGGGGGCCGTCTGCAAACGACACCACAAATCACCACTGAAAAGCACACTATTATATAGAATAAATACTGCAATACTATAATACTAATAATCATACTGTGTATGGGATAATGGACGACACGGTGGTCTGTTAACAGAAATTAATGCATGGTCGAGGTTGTAAAATGGCCCGACGCGAAGAAATTAAGTGCATTAATTTCTGTTAACAGACCACCATGGAGTCCATTATCCTGCTTATTCCACTGTTGCCACTTGTGTTGTGTTCATTTCCCGTTACAATTTTAACGTTTTAATAGCTAAAACTGTCGTAATGTTAATAGAACTACTTTCTTCCGACACATATCAACTAGGGGTGGGCGATATACATCATCTGCGATAATATTGTGACTGTTGTTTTAACGATGTGCAAATATACATTAAGGTGAGTCCAAGAAATTTAACTTCTTTCACCACTTGGATTGGTGTGCTCCATCCATGTAGAGAAGAGGATCAGGATGTAGTGATCTTAGCTGACAAAAATGAGTACAGACAGTTTTAGATTTAGAGAACTTGAAGCCATTTTGAATCAACCAAGTTGTCTTTCAATCGTACTCATGCATTTTCCTCTATAGCAGATACAGAGGTCATCGACATAAAGACTACAAAATAGATGTGGGCTGATTGCTTGTATGATGCTATTGATTTTGACACTGAATAGAGTGACAGAGAGGATGCTGCCTTGAGGGACTCCTAGCTCTTGAAAATGTGGAGTTGAAAAGGTAGTGCCCAGTTGGACCTGAAAATGTCTATTGGACAAAAAGTTTGAGATAAAAATGGGCATACGACCTGAATCCCATGCAGTACAGATCCTTCAGAATGCCATATTTCCAAGTTGTATCATAGGCTTTTTCAAGGTCAAAGAAAACTGCTACCACATGTTCTTTTCTGATGAATCCATCGCGTATAAAGGACTCCAGTCGGATGAGGTGGTCCACTGTACTCCTCCCCTTCCTGAAGCCACATTGATATTCAGTCAGATGTCCCGCTGTTTCAAGCATCCAAACTAGTCTATTGTTCACCATCCTTTCCATGGTTTTACATAAACAACTAGTCAAGGCTATTGGACGATAGTTTAAGGGGTCAGTGTTGTCTTTGCCTGGTTTGGGAATTGGAATAATAAATGCTTTCTGCCAAGACGGAGGAACATTTCCTGATTCCCAGAGTGCATTAAATATTTTCAGGAGCTGGACTATTGCATTGGATGGCAGGTTTTTTAAGAACTGATAGTGAATTGCATCAGGGCCCACTGCAGTGTCATTGGAGTTTCTTATAGAACGAAGAAGTTCTTACATTGAGAAAGGCTGATTGTAAGGTTCTGTATTATTTGACAGGAAATCCAACACCTTACCCTCCTCTTTCCTGCGCAGAGCAAGAAATTCAGATCGACAATTTTCACAGAGGAGTTCTTTTCAAACGTTTCAGCAAGCTTGTTGGTTACCACCTTTTGCTTTCATCTTTTTAATGAAACTCCAAACCTTTTTTTGAGGACACTTCGGATGTAAGGCTGGAAACATATTGTCTCCAGCTTTGTGCTTTGGACACATTGATAGTTCTACGTGCTTGAGCTCGGCAGATTTTCAATTTAATGAGATTTTCTGTTGTTGGATGTTTGTTAAAAATTCTCTCTGCCTTCTTCCGGGAATCAATTGCCTTTTGCAGTTGTCGTCAAACCATGGGTTGGACTTACGGTGGGAGCTTTCCTGGAGGTCTTAGGGACAGTTTCTTCGCAATTGCTATCAATGTCTCAGTGAAGTACTTAACAGGATTTTCAATTTTTTGGGGCAAGTGGCCAAGTTGGGCGTCACAAAGGTGTTGGAAGACAATCCAGTTAGCTTTTTTAAGTTGCCATCTTGAAGGTCTGAGCTGTATATCTGCTTCAGTAGAGGTCATGATCAAGGGGAAATGATAAACCCCCACGAAGGTCATCCAAGGGTTGCCAAGAGAAGTCAAGCAAGGCGTGAGGATGTGCATATTGATAGGTCAATGGCAGAGTAAGTACCATGTCCAGGATGTAGGTAGGTAAATGATCCATCATTCCAGACATAATTAATTTTTAGTTATAAAATCTTCCAAAGTTCTGCCTTTAGCATTTGAATGATTGTCACCCCATGTAGGGTTATGCACATTAAAATCCCCTAAAAGGAGGTATGGGGTAGTTCAGGTATTCAGTTAAGTCACCCAGGTCGTGCAAAGTTATAGTGACATCAGGAGGAATATAGACAGAGCACAAAGTAACTACCTTATGAAGTGTAATGCGGACTGCCACCACTTGTAGGTGGGTAGTGATTGCAAGTTGGCTGTGAATTATGTCATTTTGTACCAGGACAGCTGCCCCACCAGAAGGCCGATGGACATTTGGGCCATAGGTATTAAACATTGCATAGTTTTTTAAAGCAACACCAAAGAGTTTTTTGTACCTTAAAATAATGTTTCCAAAATTGTTTCCGTGGTTCATCAACTCGTAACAGGGTGAACGGCACTTCTGCATTCGCTTCGCGGCCCTCTATCGGCTATAATCGCACTATGTAAGTTTGCCAGATCGGGTAGCGGGCTTGTAGTTTGATGGAATGAGACATAAGAAACTACACATTTGACTTGCATGATGTCGCAATACATAATACTTTCATAAAATCATGCAACATATTCTACCTTGTCTATGGACATCGTTATTTGCAAAGCCGTTGCTGGATAAACAAATAGCGTGCGTGCAACAGAGGAAAAGTTATTTGGTGTTACTTTAAGGATACATTATTATTTGGTGATGGGTGAGTCTCTTGAAGACATAAAACAAGAGGATTAAAAAGTGCAGATAATCGCTGCAGTTCAGAGAAGTTTGTTTTAAAACCACGACAGTTCCATTGTATAATATGGCTAGCTATTGTCATATGAGTAAAACAGGAACAGGGCCCTTGCTCCTACTCTTGGGGAGGAGCTTCACTCTGCAGGGGTTGGAGGTTCCTTCATTTCCACATCCTTACAGTTTTCCTTTTTATGTTCTTGACTTGATTTAGACTGGGAAGAAGTACTTGTTGATTTATTTTTCTCTTTTGGTAGTTGTGGGGGTTCAGGCATGAGTGACGATTGACTGGCAGTAGTCTGGGAATTCCTATTTTTTGTTTTACTTGAAGTTGAAGATGTTTTGCCACTAATTATTTGCGGCTTATCTTTGTGCATCCAGGTAAAGTCGGTTTGACAATCAGTAGACTTCGTAGGGGGTTTCACAATAGAAGCAAAAGATTGCTGGAACTTTGACAAGGAAAATCCTTCCACCTGTTTCCTCGCCTGTGGATAGGTAATTTTCTTAGTGACCCTAATCCTTTGAAGTCCTTAGATGAGGCTGGATGGTTCCCTTGGTACAGCAGACTCTTTTATTTTTGCAACTAGCAGAGCCATGGCCAAATTTGTGGCAATTGAAGCATCTCGACAGATTGGGAATGTATTTATCAACCTGCACACTTAAATATCCAATTAGGATTCTTTCAGGGGGATCATGCAGATTGAAGGTCAGGATGTATGTACCAGTCTTGAATGATTGTCATCTCTTTTTAAGGTAATTCTCCTCACATGAGTTACTCCTTGTTCGTTCAGTTCAGTAACTATGTCAGCTTCTTCCATTTCATTCAGGTCTCTAGTGCGGATTACTCCTTTGCAACTATTGAGATGGGGGTGAGGAAAGGTCTGCATAGGTATTCCTGCTAAACTATTACAACGTAATAAATTGTCTGTATGGGACTTTCTTGCACATTCAACTAAAATCTGACCAGAATGCAATTTCTTAACGTCTTTAACCGTCCCTGCTATTCCTGCAATTCCTTTCTGAATCACAAAAGGGGACAACTTAGCAAGGGGCGTGTCTGGTGATTTAGATTCAAGAATTATGAATTTGGGCCAGTTATTCATTTTAGGGGGGTATATAAACGCCATGTCAGAGCCGTTGTCTGAATCGTAATCCATGACTCTTTTTTTTGTTGGGTTGATTTGTAGCCATATTTTGTGGATAAAAATTCACCATCTCTGCTCCTCATCCACCTCGGAGCCCAACAAGGGGATGCACAGAGCTGCGGTTCTCCTTCAGATATGCACCAAGGTTACAGGGATGGTATACTCGAGCGATGAAAACAAAGAGTTCATATCACTCGATTGACCCTATGCCAAAGTCTTTAAGGAAAAAATAAAAAGCATGGTCCCTCAAAATATTCCACAGAACTTTGACAAGCCGGTTGATTGGAGCGGGTCCCTCCAACCTCCCGTCTAAGTGAAGTAAGAGCCAAAGTACTGTGTTGGACCTGTGGGGGCCGCAGCGAGCCACATTCCTCAAGCACCAGGCGATCGTCCTCCACTGACATGGGTAGCAACTTATGGCAAACAAGTCGCCCCATTTGTCGCCTCTTACGGCAAGGGGGTGCTAGGGACCTAATCTACCCCGGGTCCCCACAGGGGGGGTTTGAACAGAACTTCAGCTTCAGACTTTCTCTTGGGAAAACTGTTAGGCCTAGTCATCTTCTCTAATGTAGCTGGCTAGACCATGTCATTGCCACACACACAAGTGGGGGCAAAATTGGAAATGTGTCAGAGTGATGCATTGGTTGATTTGGTTAAAAAGTCACAGGTTAGGTTATTGGTTATTATTGTATTGATGTTATTCATAAATAATGAGCTGTAAAGTAACTCAGACTTTTACAAATGTTTTTTAAAGGATATCGACTAATTATCGTTATCGTCAAAATCACAAAAAATAGAGATATTATTTTTTGTCCATATCGCCCACCCCTAATATCAACTAATTTCTCAACTTGCAGGACAAACTGCAGTTACTAGTTCTAAATGGATGGTTGCTACGGCCAAAGGCCAGTCTTTAGCTCTATCTCTCCCTTTGTCAAGCGGGCGTATCCCAAGATTCTGATGAACTTTAGCATTGAAACATCGCCATTTTACTTAGCCTGCTGTCATCCATCTAGCTAAAAGCCACCTCCGTCATATGCTACACAATGTGGCCCACGTGCTCTTTAGTAAAGTAGTGCCCACGTGCTCTTTAGTAAAGTAGTAGGTAGTGCCCACAGCCCAGTCCTACTCACTAGCTCCATCCCACATGCTCTTCTGGCTGGGGCTGGTCCCCGTGGCAACGGCCTGGATGCTGTTGCAGCAGAAGGCCTGGATGCAGTCCAGTTGCTGATTGGCTGCATTTTCACGGAGCTTCTCCACTTTGGACCGGATCTTGTCTAGCGCCACTACCACTCCCTGTGAGGGACAAACAGAGTAACTCAACTCAGATAGGACACCCGAAGGAACAATATAAACTATCTGGCGCACACAAACACACACACAGACCCCTAAACAGATATCCTCCACACACACACAGGTTTGTCTGACCTGGTTCCTCATCAGGGTGGCGATGTGTGTGGTTTTCCCTCCAGGTGCAGCACACATGTCCAACACACACTCTCCCGACCGCGGCCCCAACACATGACTCACCAACACAGAGGGCAAGTTCTACACACACACACAATAATATATTTATATAATAAATACCAACACAGGGGGCAAGTTCTACACACACACACACACAATAAGATATATATATATATATATATTTTTTTATATAATAAATACCAACACAGGGGGCAAGTTCTACACACACACACACGATAATAATATGAATTATCCAGTTTTATATATACTGTATACATATATTATAAGTACAATTCTACACACACCCAATGTATTATAATAACAGTTCTACACACACCCAATGATAATATAAAAGAAACAAAGACGTCATTCTATAATTCGGGCTATTTTTCAAGTAGGGGTGTAAGAAAATATTGATAAAATGAGATATCGCAATATTTCATTCGGCAATGCTGTATCGATATTCAAAAAAAATAATATTGATGTTTCTTTAAATTATTAATTTTTTTTTTTTAAGATTTTTTAAATTAATAGTTTACATGAAAGCACTTTATTTTGATATTGATATAGGCAGAACTGTACTGTTCCATTCTATATACTGATTTTATAGCAGTTAATGGGTTAATCCCCCCAAAATAGATTGTTAGATTTAGTAACTTTATGTTTAGTCAAGTTGAATGTATGAATCAGTAGTTGGAGACAGTCAATAATATGGGGGAAGTTATTTATAAATAAATAACAATGAACCCAACACCTGACTCAACAACAAAAAGGGTAAGTTCTACAAACACCCAGAAATATACACATATGACAATACAAACAAACACAATATACAGACCTGCAGAAACACTAGATGTGGCAGAACTCTGTCAAAACATGGAGTGATGTACAAACGATCGGTCATCCTCACAGCCACTCCCCCACACACACACACACACACACACACACACACACACACACAATGGAGTCATAACATGGGCAGTATATCCATGTAGATCTATGATGATCATTTATAATATTAAAGATCATGTAAACCAAACATCAATGCACCATATATAAAGGGTTTTATTACATACCCAGACAAATCTGAATGTATAACCTACCCAGACTCAAAACCTAAAGGACCCAAAACCCTAAAGAACTTGAGGCTCATTACAGAGAAATATCCATTATTAACTAACCATTTGTTCTATCTTAACTTAAGTTTCACAGATAAAAAAAATCCTTTCTTCCTATTACAGGTGCAATTCCTAAACTCATGGTTGTGTCATATTTGATCTATTTGGGGTGTCACGATTGTCAAAATCCTCGATTGTCCCTTTAATTTTCGATTTTAAAGTCACGATTCGATTCGATTTTCAATCTCTTTTTAATATTGCTATTAAAGCAACACCAAATAGTTTTTTTACCTTAAAATAATGTCATGCAAAATATTCTACCTTGTCTTTGGACATTGTTATTTGCAAAGCCGGTGCTGGATAAACAAATAGCGTGCATGCGACAGAGGGAAAGTTCTTTGGTGTTGCTTTAAGGCATTCCTTCTGTTGTTTACTTTTTTGGCCTTTTCCTATTCTGTTTTGGGGGCTTTTGTTTCGAATCTGCTTTTCATTTTGAAACTGTTCCAACCGCACATTAAACATAGACGTGAACATAGTGAAATGAAACAACACAGAATGATAATTTGATTGTTTTAGCACACTCCGAAGGGACCCAAGGTTAGTGTTCATGGAATATGCACTTGTCAAAGCGTGGGCAGTATATCCATGTAGATCTATGATGATAATTTATAATATCAAAGATCATCGACTATTTTAAAACTGTTTTGTTAAACTATTCGACCGTAACACTTGCCATCACGCATGCAAGTGTTACGGTCGAATAGTTTAACAAAACAGTTTTAAAATAGTTCTTAGGCTATTTAAGCATGCAATTTGTGTCCATATGTAGGCTATAAACTACACTTCTGTGAGCCTAAAAGGCACGTAATAGCCAGCTCAGGACGCGATTTAGTTCAGGTCGGATTAAATTACAGCTGACCCTGGGTGCCTGTAGTCTTTTCTGACAGTCCGTCAAAAAGCAGCAACTAGACTTTTAGACGTTCGCTATCGCATAATTTAGGACTTGTCTACTATGTAGGCCTAAGGGATAACGTCCGCCGAGGTGTCCCATTATTAACAATTAATTGACGAGGCGGATGCAAAGAACTCCCGACGCACAGCACCCGAGTTTGTAGGCCAACTAGTAAACGGTAGGCTATATCACTAACGTGCATCAATCGGGAATTTGCTAAATGAAGGAGGTGGGTGCTTAAGGCTACTTATTGATCCGGATCAAAGAGACAATAGCATAGAAAGTGGTGTTTTTGTAACTTCACTGTAGATGATTGTGATTCACATTGCAACTTCAGAAATGTAAGGTAGGCCTACCTTCCTTACCTTCGAAAAATAGCTCCGTACAGCTGAAGCCCAGTCTACAATAATTCTAAACTTTCTCTGTGTTCAGTCTTCGATCCTGATTGGCTGCATTTGTTCTAACTAACAAATCAAACGGTGTAGTGGGCGGGACAATGCTCTCGACCACAGAGTAGCAAATGCAGGGAGTGAGAGACGCTTTACAGACAAAGTAGCGCTTTTCATTCTTTATCCATTTCAGTATCGGCTTATCGGTGGAAAAAATGACTGATACCAATTATTATAAAAATGCTAAATATTGGCCCGGCCGATAATTGGTCGATCCCTAATGAGAATATATTTTCAAACAATTCACATTACACCGGTCATATTGAATTTGAATTTGAACTTGAATGTCCCCTTGGGGATCAATAAAGTATCTATCTATCCATCATATCCTGGGACCCAGCCCAGGGTTTCCGGCAGCTAAGGTGATTGTCACAGTAAGTGAAAACATTGTAGGCTACACCAAATTCCTTATGGAATTTAATGAATTGCCCTACCCCCACCCCAGGAGGTTAAGGACACTAGGTGGCCATCACAATTTAAACCTGAATTACCCCAGCCGCCACACTTGGAGGTATATAAAGAGGACACTAGGGATTGCCATCATATATAAAACATATATATTATATAAACATATATTTATATAAACATAAATATTACAAATAAATAATATACCTGCAGTGCTAAACATATATATTATATAAACATATATAAGGCATATAATATATATAATATTATATATACATATATATATATATATATACACACACACACATACAGTATATATAAACATATATATTATATATATATATACACACACACATACTGTATATATAAACATATATATTATATAAACATATATATATATATATATATAATATAATATTATATATAAACATATACACACACACACATACAGGATTCGATTTGTGTAAAAACCAGCAGGGGGGATGATTTTGAATAAGTTTGTAACCCCGCCCCCCCAAAAAAAAACAAATGAACGAACGATTCATAGCCTACAGTGGGTCCCCGTTTGGACGGGTTCCTTCAGGAATCACGCCCCCATTTTCTCAGCAGAAATGCCACAAACTGCAGTTGACACAAACAACCACAAGGTGTCACTTTGGAGTTCTGCCACTACTATTTTGATACGACTTGACTTACTGCTTCCATGATGCATTTTCCAAGTCAGTAGAACAATCAGAGAAAAGCTGAGCCATTACCAAACATATATGATAATACAATAGCGTGAGTTTATATATCTTATACCCTATTTGTCACAGTTACTTATAGATTTGATAGTGTAACGATAAAGCATGAGACTTTCAGCGGGAACTTAAATTGGCACGGACAAAACAATCTAATATGAACTTAAATTGATCAAGAAAGCGGTAGTTTAAGAACTTACACTTGACAAAACAATCTAATATGAAAATGTAGATGCAATTGTTGTAAGATGGTGCAGCTCCTTTAATCAGAAAAAAAACTTTTTGCACAAAAACAGTGTGCAGGGATGGAGAATGGAGAGGGTCAAAACCAAAAGCGAGATGGGATATGTGTTACTCAGTTAGAACTTAGATGCGTGTGGAAAGTGCTGTTGAGACTGGGCTTTAACTAAGAGTCATATTCAAAATAATGCAAAAAATAAATCCGCCAGATAAAACCAATTATCCTCATTCATTGCAAACAAAGTGTGGAGAAGCGCCATTATGCATGCCTGCTTCAGTAAATATTTTAAAAAAAGATCCATACCTGTACGTTCAAATTATTCGAAAAATATATCAAAAGCACCTTTTGGCGCCAATAGTTTGAATGTAGCATGTTGCTATTTAAACAAAAGCTTGACAAATGATTTAGCTAATTGATTATAGCCTGTACAGCAATTGTTGAACATTTACCTGTACAAGTACATTGTTAGCCTACAGACCAATTTCCATAGTGCACATCTTATCAACAGTTTGAATGTCGTGTGTTTCTGCATTGACAAATACCGTTCAGCACAATGATTCATGCCCAATTTCCCCTGTTAAAGTGTTCGCCTTTGTTACACTATTTGGTTTCATGATGTAGCCTATGATAAACACCATATGGCCAAATACTCAGCTAATGTTATAGGCTATACAATTTCCTCTTAAAGACAAGCTGGTGTAGCTTATTAGACTAGGCTACTATTAAAATGCACCGACGGTAGCCTTGGCTATGTGTAAAGTAAGCTATCGCATGATTTCATGCACGTAAGTTCATGCATCTGTCAAGTTCGTACAGGGCCTAGCACCCCCTTGCAACGGCCCTGCAGCTCCTCCTAAGACAGCGAGGAAAAAGTTAAAATACGCGATAAACCCGGGAAAAGTTGACAGGTTTGTTTCGGTCCCAGTGATTATTTGTGAATTTGTGCAAACGACAGCCTTTTCAAGGCATTTCAAGGAAGGAGTCGTAGCATGCAAACTCCCAAATTGACCCAGTAGACAGAAGGCATCAATAGCCTAAATTGTTGGGACTGGGGAGGGTCATGCGTTTTTTCTCAATCACTTTGGAGTGTCATAGAAAAATGTCTTGCTGGCGAGGGAGGGTCATGTCTTTTTTGACTAACGCTCCCAAAACTCCTCCGGTAGCCCCTTAAATAAATAACGAACAGTCCCTAATTGATTATAGCCTGTAGGCCACCACCAGCAATTGTTGAACATTTACCTGTACAGGACATTGACAGTAGCCCAGCCTAACAAGCAGATGTTGCAAAAAAGACGCAATTAATCAGAAATAAATAATGTAATCTGCATCGCTTTATTTAACAAACTGCAAGCAACAAGAGGGTTGAGCTCGCTGTGAGGCCAAACCCAAGAGCAGAGCCTATCTGCTAAGGCACTCGATAGGCTATAACGAGCTGTGTGCGCCTGGAAAGACAATAAGGTGCTTTCTGAATAGCACAGCGAAGACGGCTCTGGTCATCCCATACCCTCCCCCCACTTCCTGTAGCCTACCATTATGACTTTGCCGTTTTGGGACATTAAGCTTTTTCACGTCAAGCCCCCCCCCACCCCCTTCTTTCACAAGCAGTGGGGAACAAAAGTAAGACTTTTTTGGTAGACAAAGGAGGGTTCTCCCGCTTCTGTCGTTTGGCCATAATCCGGTGCAACCAGGCCAGGACAGATATTTTAGAACAGGGGTGTCAAACTCATTTTCATAGAGCCACATCATTGAATTTATAGGTTACTGAGGGCCACATAATCGGTTAACATGTGCATGGTGCAACCATGAAATCGGTATTGCAGTATGGCTTATTCAAAATTGGTGTGTAATGGTCCTAACCACTTTAAAACAGTGTGGCTGAAATAAAAAACAAACACCCTACAACAGTAACATTTTCAAATGGAACTTCTAGGCCTACAGTATTAGTTAACAACTGATCAATATGCATTCATGGACTGACATTGATGAGAATAAACTGCAGTCAATAATGTGCATAACAATGTCCATAACACATATCACCACTAAAATTAACTGTGGCTAAGAAAGGTACTGTGTGTGTGTGTGTGTGTGTGTGTGTGTGTGTGTGTGTGAGTGAGTGAGCGAGAGAGAGAGAGCTATGGTACGTACACCCACCCACCCCCACCCCCGCAAAAACAAATTCAAAAGTAGCCTACATAGCATAACATTATCCACATGCAATAATACAACAACAACGTCTACGATGACTTATTAATTTGGACAAATTGATACAGCCCTATAGCTAAAGTTACCTTTAGTTTTGTTCTAGCGTACCGTGACGTCTGGCTTTAAACAGCTGTATTCTAACGTTCTGACAAGCACACCAATTGCCTACCTTGTTCTTGCCCATCTGGAATAACTCCTCTAGCTTTGCTGTCTCCATCCTTTCTGTTTTCGTTGTTTAAACTTGTGATCTCCATAACTAGTGAATTAGCCCAACATTGTGTGCTGATAACCATATATAGATAGCCCAGTAAAAGAAAACAACAAGTAGCCTAGTTGTGCCTGCGTGCGTATTCTGTCTTTAAAGTTAAATAATGTTCTGCACCTTTTACTAAAGAATAAAGAAAATTAAGAAGACATCTGAGCTGCACCGGCGTCTCTCTTTCTCTCTAACACTTTTTGGCTTTGGCTAAATATTTCTAAAATCATTTGAGTTTCACTAGTCACATGTTTTAACAAGCAACACTTCTTATTGAACTAATAACAGACGTGTGTCGAAAATTGACTTTATTTTCCATACGGAGAAATAATATATGCAGAGTCTACCAAAGGTCAATCTTGCCAAAAAAGCCCTCAAACCTGAAAACACATGAGGCAAAAGTGCAAAAAAATCACAAAACTAACTAAACTTACACGCGCATATTTTTGTATTGCAATCATTGTAGCCTACAGTTGTAACAGCGCGTAACAGTCGTTTTACTCCCCTTATGCGCTCATTATAAAGAACGTTTAACGTGTCCCAAAATCAGCTATCAATTAATCACCAAACGTCTTATAAACAAGTATTGCCAGGAGCAACACCTTGCAAAAAATGATAACAATAGGCCTTTATATGGCTCTGCTCCTGCCTAGATTCGAACTCAGAACTGCCTGAAAGTTGCAGACCTGTTCTGGATATACGTGCATTAACCCACTCGACCGTCAGACAACGCTATCTGATTCGAGTAGCCTATTGGGTAGGAATGTAGCCTACACTGGTTGCTGTGGCACAGTCTTGAGTGACCGAATTCGTTTTCCTTTGTCATATGAATGTGGTCATTTTGTTAACATTACTGTTAAGGAGATGCTGTAGGCAAAGGCTATATTTCAACCTCGTTAGTGTAGTAAAAAAAAAATCAGAACTATTCCCAAGGTTTCTGGGCAGCATATTTATGTTCTGTTAGCAAACGAACTTCTCATGACTACCGACAAAGTAGCCTACTGCCAGCTGACGAAGCTCTCATTTTAAAACATTACTGAGAGACAGGCACTGTACAATCAAGAAATCTTGCCACTGAATCCAAAACTATGTTAAACATTATGTACAAAGCTTAGGCTACAGTGGATTAGCATGTTGCAGGGGTTGCTAAAAACACAGAGAAACGCTGAAAAACTTCGGCCAATCACAGCCCTTGCTGTCGAATCGCCGTCCGTTCGACCGTGGAACGCCACAGCAGACTATGCTGCCCCCAAGTGGCTGCAGTTGTACTTACATTTCACCCAGCTGCGTGAATCACCTTGATCGTGAATGAAGTGTCAATTTTTAACTGGGACCCACTGTAGTAAAGTCATGGCTAATAATACCCTATATTATTTTTGCCACCTTTGTAACATTTTAGTTTTAGTTTACCTTGTATGACTTTAAACAGCGAGTGTGCTTGGTATGATGATCAGCTCCTCTAATGCAGGGTAGGACTACGTTTTGACAAGCATACAAATTCACCTTGTTCTTGCCCAATCTGAAATGACTTCTCTACTTTTGCTGCCTCCATACTTTCTGTATTTGTTGTGTAAAAAAACGTTGTATATGATGGTACTGAAGTCTTAAGTTAGTGAATTGGCCAACAGTGTTAGTTGGTAACCAAATAGCCTACACATTGCGCTGCACTGCGTGAGGCTACGTGCATTCTCTCTCCTGCTGATTTATGTTCAGTAGCCAAGTCGCGTAATATTGCAAAAGTTGAAAAAATAAATGTGTTTATTGTAGCCTACAGAAAATAAATAGCCCATCACACTGTCAGTTAATTACCTACAGTGCAGTGAAGAGTTTGGAGAGTAAAGTTATAGGGCAACTTGAAGTTTTAGGAAAATAATTTACGAACCAGAACATAAAGACCATGAAGTTTCTATTTCTTGCAGCTGTTAAAACACCCGCTAGATAGTTTAAAAACCCACCAACATTCGTTTTTGCAGTACAGATTATTTCTAAAAGTTATTTTTCTACTACTGGCTGATTTATCAAGCGAGTGCTTTCTCGTTAGTCCTCCACAAAACTACAGGTGTTTGGCAGAGAGCCATTGAATAAGTGATGCCAAGCAATTTCTGTAACACTTTTTGTGACATTCAGCAAATATCTCCTCATTTAATGTAAGTTCCTTCGGACAATAGGCCTACGTTCTACTCTACGTGCAGTTGTCCTCCATCTCATCTCAGTTGCATCAGTTTTCTAATTTTGAAGGTTCTAAAACATTATTATGCTTCACTGAATCCTTCTCGTTTTCTTTCATTTGTCCAGCTAACTTTTCCATTGAACCTAGCCATTTATGATGGATTACACAGTCGACATTCTGAAATGTCCTGCACGATCAAGGCCAAATTAAGTTATCACGCAGCCACTGTATCAGCAGCAGTGCTGACGGTGACGGTGCGTTTCTGATGTCAGATTATTATGTAGGCTAGCCTACTAGACTGTTCTCACGTTGCAGCGCTTTACTTATATGAAGTAGCATTAATCAATATGAGGGGCAGGGGATAAATGTTGTCCCCCCCCAATAAAATAATTTATATATATATATATATATAAATGTAAATAAATAAATAAATATATATAAATAAATAAAGGGTGCATCATCCGCCTCACTTTTTGAAAAAAAATTGAAAATCAATCTGTCCCTAGAATAATTTTGTTCCATTAACCAAATAAAACTTCCCCATGAGAAATTTTATTGAATTCTATTGATGTTTAGGTGGCCCACCGAGCCTCTGAAGTTTCCAACTAAAGACGTCCATAAAGCTAGGCTGTAAATATCCTTTTTTCTTAAATAATGCAAAAAATAATGGGTCTAGCCCTATAATGTCAATGGAAGTTGAATATAAATATGGACTTTTCGCATCATTTGGTGTGAGTCGTGTGTCTCTATCTTTATTACTTCCTGAGATATGGCAGTAGTGTACATTTTTGGGTTAGATGAAATAAAAATTGCCTTTTCCAGGCATTTTCAATAAACAACATGAAAGTAAACTATCAATAAAAGCTTGCGGTCATGGGTTTTGCCAGTACCAAATTTGGAACCAAATGAGGCAGTCATTTTTCATGGACTCCAGAAATAACAAGTCCTCCTTGTTCTTCACCAAGCTTTCTGCGTTCTCTGGCCAGAGCAAAAGTCTTGTCAGTTTTTCTCCATCTTCTGAAGTTTCTCCAGTGTAGATGGTCTGGTCCGTCGTTTCAGTGGGATAGCTCAGAGTTTAGCATTTTCATCCAAATCAATGCCATTCATTCATACTGGTTAGGGCTTTGGGCTTGTAACCGAAGGGTGCCCCTAACCCTCAAGTGCCCTTGAGCAAGGCACCTAACCCCTCACTGCTCCCCAGGCAGCTCACTGCGTCGGGGAGTAGTGTGTGCTTCACCTCACTGTGTGTTCACTGTGTGCGGAGTGTGTTTCACTAGTTCACGGATTGGGATAAATGCAGAGACCAAATTTCCCTCACGGGATCAAAAGTATACTTAAAAGTTTGATTATTTTTTCACAGGCTTTCCTTTCTGATATCAAAGGAATGTTGGCCTTTTTATAAAAGCTGGACATCTGGGACAGTACGATATTTGCTGATTCACACTTGGAAAAGCAACTGAGAATTTGGCGACAGTTTGGAAGACGGGATCCAGTGATAATCGAGTCATCCTGAACAAGGCCACTGCCCAAACCAAATATCCAAGACGATTGTCTTATAGACAGAGTACATTTTGAAGACTGTGGATTGGCATTACTAATACACTCTCCACTAGAAGCTATGTTGCAAGAAAGTTCATGTAATCATGTGTGATACAACTACTACTCTACACTAAACAAAATAGTCCCACGCATGTAGGCTATATCTGATTTGGAATTATGAGATTTTTATAACACCATAGCAACAACAGTTAAATTAAATGATTAATGACAAGTGTCACAATACACATTAAGGTGTTTTTCATCAAAAAACATATTGAAAATAGAAAAAAAATATAGAAACCCAATGTTTATCCAATGAGCGATGTGCTTTATGCCCTTAATACAGTTATTATTCAAATAACTACTGGCTAAAAATTTTATAATAGCGAAATAATGTAAAATATACCCCCATAGTCCCCCATTGCAAGGTGATTTCCTGAATTTGGCAACAATTTCGACCATTCATAAAGGTTGATGGCGAGCCACCTAAATATTATCCAATTTACCAGGAATGTTTTTTCGCTTATAGGAACATAATAAGCATAGGGACAGATTAATTTGCATATGTCAAGGCGGATGATGCATCGATGATCGAGGATTGTACACATACTGTGCAACTTACAGATTCGTTGCAGCTGTTCACCTGCAGGCAGACAAGATGTCAATTTCACGGAAATCAAAAACCAAGTTGTTAAGTGACATTGATTTTATTTATTGGTTTTCCTCTGTAAATACAAAATCATGTCTATTTAGGTTCCTGTTACCATTGAGACATTTAGAAAAATGAAAGCAGCAGGTGAACAGCAACCCAAGGGCTCCTTTCTAGCTCAGGTCAAAGAGAAGGTGACCCATCTTAATATCAACACCGAAGAAGAGAGAGGGAGACGTGGGGCGCGGCAGTGCCCACGCCTCTTTCCAACATCACCTTATGGGCACGCTTCAGACACAAGTAAGCAAGCTCAAGAATGAATAAACAACAACGAGTCTGTCTCTGAAATATTATCAGCCAAAATGTTTAATTTTCTCTCACATCTAATGTTAATAGGTCATGGAGCCCTACATTGACAGCCTCATTCAGCACCTGGAGCTGAGGTTCCAGCAGCCTCTAGTGCTCTTGGACCACCAGGACCACAAGGTGATGAGAGTCGTGCCATCTCAGACCTACAAATGCTGGCCAAGTAGTTCCCGCCCATCAATGAGAAGACACTTCTCCAAAAATGGCAGAGCTTTAAAGTGCTTACAACAACTGGAATCTTAAAAGTAAGTCATTAACATAACATGAAGTTGTTTATGTAAGTGCACGCATATGAAGTTATTTATGTAAGTTCATGCATATGAAGTTGTTTATGTAAGTTCATGCATATGAAGTTGTTTATGTAAGTTCATGCATATGAAGTTGTAAGTGCATAACATATGAAGTTGTTCATTCATGTAAGTGCATATCTGTCATTGACCAATGTTCTAATCCATCTGGACCCAGCTGGACATAATGACTGCAATGGCATCTGGGTATGATGAGCTACATCTGCATCAGCAATCGCCCTCACAATACCTGTCCCTCCAATCAGCAATCGCCCTCACAATACCTGTCCCTCCAATCAGCAATCGCCCTCACAATACCGGTCTCAAGTGTGAATTGTGAGGGGTTTCTCCGTCAAGTGTGAATTGTGAGGGGAATTTCTCTGTCTCAAGTGTGAATTGTGAGAGGGATTTCTCTGCGATGAATAGGGCAAGTCCATCATTATCTCTCAGTCTTAGATTCTATTCTAGCAAAATAGTAAATATTACACAAAAGTATAAAATAATCTAAACTTCATTCATTCTCCTTGTGTAGATCAAGACAGACTTGAGGAACAGGCTGCAGGGCAACAGTTTGACAGCCTGCATGAAAATAAGCATTAATGGTCCAATGGTAAGTGTGCAATTACCAAAGGGCCCTTGAAAAGTTATTTTTAAAGCCAAGGAGGATAGCCTGTAGTGAAGCCAGTTGTCAGCTCTGCCATTAGTGACTGATCACATTTGTTGTTTTGCACTTTCCTTTGCACTTTTTCTATAGTGTGTGGTCTTTCTTAAATTTGCACAAATATTTTAAAAAAAAATTGTATACTGTTGTTAAATTGGTAAATGTAGTACAGATTCTGAATCATGTAGTACAGATTCTGAATCAGCTCTGCCAGAAGTAGTGACCGATCACATTTGTTGTTTCGCACTTTCCTTGATGTCAATTGTCATCTTGACATCTGGACATCTTTGCACTTTCCGTTGCACTTGTTCTATAGTCTATATAGTGTGGTCTTTCTTAAAATTGCAGAAATATTTAAATATTATAATTATTTGTATAGTGTTGTTAATAAATTGTTAAATTGGTCAAATGTAGTAGAGATTCTGAATCTTTCTATCACACCCACACAACCGCCAACCAACCCCCACCCCCAGTCTGACCTGCACTACTACAACGTCACCACTACCACTACTTCAGAGGAGAGGCGCTTACATGGCTACATTGCATGGCTAGCATATCAGGATTATACTTACACAAGAACATGTTTCACTTTGCTATCACACATTTTAATCTAATATCCTGTTAACTAAAAAGCATAATCGATTCGCAGCCAACTCTTAACATACTTGACGTTGGGTTTCTATCACAACCAACTTTTGACGGATGAAAATCTACATGGTGGTGGTTATGTTGCTAATTTGCACATTGCAGACCTCAGAGACTGCTGTTTATTTCTTCTTTGAGTTGTCAGATACATCATCTGGAGACCTAACTTTATTATTTTTTGGCATGAAGGTAGAGCTTCCATATTTGCAAGTTACGTCAGTCTAATTTGATCTGGCACTTCCTGCTGGTCTGTCGCGTCACTTGGTAACAATGACAGGTTCGCTCGCATGACGCATACAACAGCACTCAATCACCTAAGCAGATTTTCGTAAAGTTAACTCCTCAATAAGAAAAAAAATAAAATGTCAAGTCATTTCAAATCATTTGACTCAAGTCCAAGTCAAGTTTCAAGACATGAATATCAAGTCAAAGTCAAGTCTTTCATACATGTTGATTAAGCATGTCTCAAATTGTGATACCCAATTGCCATACACACTACATAATCCTGTATTGTATATTGGTTAACGAAGTGTACGGCTGATACATTTCGGCCTCAACCAAGGGGTTAATGGTGGTGGTGGTGGGCTGGGGGGCATAGTAGTGCATATAGGCCCCTATGGCCCAAGTCCTATTTTAGTGATTAATTGTGCTAGGTTGGTGAAGAGCCTTAAAACTGCTTGGGAGATATGCAAACACTGCATTTCTCTGTGCAACCTCATGGAACCTTGATCCCACAATTTGAGTAACTGAAGTTTATCAGGTCCTTATAGTGAGTAAGTATGTCAAATTTGACGAAGCTATGTCAAAGTCAAAGTCAAAGTCTGCTTTATTGTCAATTTCTTCACATGTCAAGACATACAAAGAGATCGAAATTGCGTTTCCTACTATCCCACGGTGGAGACAAGACATATTTTACCAATTAGGTCCACAGACAAACATAACATTCAATATAACATATAATAATAGAACATAACATGTCACACAGTTCTGGAGATGTTTTCATGGTCATCATTATTTGGACCAATGGCAAATTAAATTCTTAATCAACATAACACAACGGTTCCAGTGATACCAAATGTCCCTTTACTATATTTACATTTACCCTACCCTAATTTGCATAGGCTACCCAGCCCTACCTGACACACACACACACACACACAGTCTCTGTGTATTGTGGTTTCCGGCTCACCTCATTAGCCCTTTAGAGCAGAACACTTCAGACCGACTCATCTCACAAACTCCATTTCCCAGAAACACCTTCTGTCCCTCAAAGCTTTTCGCTCCACGGGTGCACTTGTTCTCGACATCAGAAAACACAGACACCATATCACCAACCTGCAGAGCTGTGCACAGATACAAAAAAAACACTAAATACACACATACTAAAAACATACCCCTAATGTGCAGCTCTGCTGTAGTGTGTCACGATTCTCCAAATCCTCGATTTGATGTAATTTTCGATTTTAAAGTCACAATTCGATTCGATCTTTTTTTTAATATTGCTATTAATGCATCCCTTATGTTATTTACTCTTTTTGGCCTTTTCCCTTTCTGTTTCGGAGGGCTTTTATTTTGAAAACGCTTTTTATTTTGAAAACGTTCCAACCGTGAGGTTGTAATGTAAACAGAACTAACATTAGGCTAAAACAGAGACGTGAAATGAAACAACAGAGAATGATAATTTGATTGTTTCAGCACACTCCGAAGAGACCCAAGGTTAGTGTTACGGAATATGTACTTATCAATGTGCATTTTAAGCCTTAAACTAACTTTGGACTAGATCACCTAGTTGAGGCTAAGTTAGTTTTAATTTAGTGAATGAATGGATACTTCCACACCGGTGATTTCAAAGTAGCAAGAGGGGCTTTGATTTCTGTAGGTTGATGTGTATATTTTAACTGGCTGCAGCCTAAAATTAGAGGAGTGTAGACGCTGCAGTTCAGCACGTGCGTGTGTGTTTGTGCGTCTTGGCATACATGCTGGACGTGACATTGGGGGTGTGGCTGCATCGTCGATTCTACTTTTAAGTTCGAAGTTCGAGATTGAGATGTAATTTCGATTGATTCGATATAAAATCGAAATCGTGACACCCTTACTGCACATACTAAAAACATTTAGCACTCACCAGCTGCACCAGGCTTGTGAAAAATTCCAGAATTGAATTTAAACTGGCTCTTAAATTCCAATTCAATTCATGAATTTCACTTGCATTTCAATTGAGGTAGCAAACAGGAAGCAGAATTGCAATTCGAATTGTGCACAACCCTGAGCTGCACATACAAAAAACATTTATCACTCAACAGCTGCACATACTAAAAACATTTAGCACTCACCAGCTGCACATAGTAAAAACATTTAGCACTCACCAGCAGAGCTGCACATACTCACATGCATCACACAAATTAACGCAACAACACCAATGTGTACATCAAGAAGTCAGATGGGAACTATAAAAGGGTTGCATGTTACACAAGTGTGTGTGTGTGTTTGTATACAGGAGAATGTTGTGTGTTTGTGTGTGTGTGCCTTACTTACTCTTTGGAGCACTCAAGACCCCTGGAGCAAAGACATGTGCCCCTCTCAGAACAGAACTTCCACACTGCGCACCCACCACCACCTCAGAGTCCAATACACACACACGCCTGCAAAAACCCACACAAACACACACCTCAGAGTCCAATACACAAACACGCAAAAAACACACGTTTCATAGACATTATCACTCAATCACACACACACCTGCAAACACATAGACATTACCACACACACACACACGCCTGCAAACTCATAGACATTATCAAACACAAAGTCAAAGTCAAAGTCAGCTTTATTGTCAATTTCTTCACATGTTCCAGACATACAAAGAGATGTATTGAAAGAGATGTATACAAAGAGTGACGAAATTACGTTTCTCACTATCCCACGGTGAAGACAAGACATATTTTACCAATTTAAGTCCACAGACAAACATAACATTCAAGTAAACAAAAAAGTAAGTAAATAAGTAAGTAAGAGGGCACATATAATAATGAAAAAATAAGAGCAGCAAAATTTTGTTGAAATTGTGCATAGACAGTCAATAAAAAAAACTAGTGCAAAGTCAGGCCAATAAGAGGCTTGGGTAGTTCTGTTTGACCTGAGTGATAAAGAAAGTGGCATAGTGGTGCAAGTTATGTAAGAGCAGCAGAAGTGTTGTGTTTTCAGGACAACAACAACAAGTTGTAAAGTGTACAAGTGTGCAAGTGGAGTAGTGTGCAGGCGGCCATTGTGGGTCAATGTCCAGGATGTTATGTAGCTGAGGGTGGAGGGGGGGGGGAGGGAGAGTTCAGCATCCTTACAGCTTGGTGTATGAAGCTGTTGGTGAGTCTGGTAGTCTTGGGGCGCGGAGGCTTCTGTACCTCTTCCCAGAGGGCAGTAGATCAAACAGATTGTGGCCGGGGTGACTTGCATCACTCACAATTTTGGTCGCCTTCTAAGGGGTGAGGTGGGTGGTGTAAATGTCCTTCAGGGAGGGGAGTGAAGCACCAATGATCCTTCCAGCTGTGTTCACTATGCGCTGCAGGGCTTTCCTGTTGTATTCAGTGCAGCTTCCGCCCCACACAGCGATACAGCTGGAGAGGATGCTCTCAATGGTGCCTCGGTAGAATGTGGTCATGATGGCTGGTGGAGCACTTGCTCGCCTGAGTTTCATAGGAAGTACAGGCGGCGCTGAGCTCTCTTAGCCAGTGATGCAGTGTTGGTGGTCAGGAGAGGTCTTGGCTGATGTGCACCCCCCAGGAATTTGGTGCTGCTCGCTCTCCACCCACAGCACCGTCGATGGTCAGTGGCAGGTGTTGGGTGTGACCTCTCCGAGTCAACAACAATCTCTTTGGTCTTGCTGACGCGTTCAGCAGGAGGTTGTTGTCCCTGCACCACGTGGTCAGATGGTCGACCTCCAACCTGTATTGAGTCTCGTTAAGCCCTTGGTGATGAGACCCACCAGAGTTGTGTCGTCAGCAAATTTCACTATGTGATTGTTGCTGTAGGTTGCAGTGCAGTCATCGTCAGCAGGGTGAAGAGCAGCGGACTGAGCACGCAGCCAACCTGGGGGCCCCTGTGCTCAGTGTGATGCTGCTTGAGGTATTGTTGCCAACCGCATTACTACTTGGGGCCTCTGACAGAGGAAGTCCAGTAGCCAGTTGCAGAGGTAGGTACTGAGTCCCAGTTTGTCGAGGTTTGCAGATGAGTTGTTGTGGTATTATGGTGTTGAATGCAGAACTGAAGTCTATAAACAGCAATCTCACATATGAGTCTCTTTTTTTCAGGTGGGTGAGGGCTGGGTGGAGGGCAGAGCAGATTGCATCCTGTGTAGACCGCTTGGCTCGGTATGCAAACTGGAAGGGGTCCAGGGTGGGGGGAGAATGGCTTTGATATGTGACATGACAAAAAGCCGCAAAGCACTTCATGATGATGGGTGTCAGTGCCACAGG